>NC_081531.1:1660115-1855115 GCF_030273125.1 Centropristis striata | reverse complement strand
ACATTTTTTCAAAAAGCTGAAATTTGCAGCGTTATTTCGACAACTTCCCAACCCGATATCCTGACGCACCTATAGATTCCTTACATCTTATAGTTTCAAATGATACCAGTATCTCCAGGATATTAAACAAAGTCAGCCCGATACAGCCTCCGAAAAAAACAAAAAACGGCTCAAATACTGACGGCCCGCTGGGCGTGGGAACACTAAATATCGATACTTGGTGGCCATGATTGATATAATATTCCCACAAAAAAAATCATGATACTATGATATATATAACTATATAAAACAGACATTATTGTCAGAGTTGGAACTTTCCAACAGTCCTTGAATGGATCATCAGTTACAAGCGTTTTCGTTACAAAAAGTGACCAAAATTAAGACTGAGAGACTTTCCATCAAATTTTAATTATTGTTGGATGTACACATCAACGTTTAATAGAAATATGTTCCGGCTGCAGGTACAGAACATAAAGTCACTGCTGGTTCTAACAAATAAAAGCATTTATATTTCTATATACCGTATTTCCTCAATCTAAAGCCGGCCCCTATTAATGACGGCCTCATTTAGTAACCGGGTGTAAAAACATTTTTTAGTAAATAAAAGCCGGCCTCTTTTATAAGCCGGGTGTCTTACCTTAACCTGCACCACCCTGACCCCTGACCCCAACCAGTCCTCCTTTAAGTTGTTAACATGAGCCCAAGTTGACCTGAACCCCAAACAGTTCTCTACAAGGCCTCACCTTAAACTGAAATCCTGACTCCAACCAGGAGGTGATCTACGGAGAACACTGTTCAGGAAACATCATCTGACGGGAACAGATTTCTGTATTTAGAAGTTTGTCCCCACGAGTTAGTCCTGTAGGTAAATATGGTTGTTTCTCTGCTGTCCTAGTCATTCTCTGTAAAGTCCAGCCGTTTACACACGTTCTTCTGGGCTTTTTACTAGTTTAGACATTTTAAATCCTGTTAAAATGAACATTCAGCTGTTCATTGTTTGTTTACATCCCAGTACTTCCAATATGGCCGACATCCGGGTAACTGGTAACAATGCGCTGTGTAAAACACTCTAAAAAGTGCCGGTCAGAGCTGCTCTGATTTTCTTTTTTTAATAAAAGCCTCCTTCCAATAATAGCCTGCCCCTATTATTAGCCGGGTCCCAAACTGATTGTTTATTAATTGAAGCCCCGCCTACTATTGGAGGAAATACGGTACTTTATCTACACATTTCTCACAGGTGCAGCTTTACGGAGGAGGTCATGTGACCCGACACCGCCGCAGGTAAACGACCTTTGGTGCCAAGTTTCGTTTGGCGTTAGTTTACAGGCGGCGGATGGAGGTCACGGTGTGCAGAGCAGCTTCAGATTGCTTGACTTAAATCTAAACATCTTTATTAAACACTTCTTTACACTATTCAGCTTCTTTAACGGGAATACTTTTAACATTTTGAAATATGTTAAGACGAGTTAACGTCTAACACCCATTTTCTGACATTTTAATAACCAAACAACTAATCTATTAATTGTGAAAATGGTGTGCAGATTAATTGAAAAATTTAAATAATAATCTTGGAATAAAAATTCAGCTTCTTAACTGGACTGTCTCTTAAAAAAGAATGCATTAATGCTTTTAAACAGCTACTCAGATCATTTGTGTTATAATATATTTGTTAAGTTTGTTGTTGTGATAAACACACAAACACACAGTGAGCCGTCATCATTATTTAAACAGTAAGAGGAGCAGCTGATCTCAGACCTGTCAGCTGATCTAATGAACAGTGAGGCCTTCAGCTGGACGGACACACTGGGAAAATACTTTACTGCAAGTTCAAGTCTTAACAAAACTATTAAAAAAATCATCATTTAGTCAAAAAGTTACCCAACATAAAGGGCAGAATAGGTTGTGTGTCAGTACCACAAATGACAGCACGCAGGGCAAAAAGCTTCCTGTTAGACGTTATAAAAGACAGTTTAAACAGTGAATAAATGTGCGTAAATGCCATGATGAATGACTTTGCGCATGCGTCCAGTCCAGTACGAACAAGTCTCCAAAAGTCTCCAGTAACACCAGAAAAAGTCGCTAGATTTGTCGCAAATCGCTTTTTTGACAAAGAGTCTCTAGAGGGGTCTGAATAGTCTCTAAATATAGCCACAAAGTTGCTAAGTTGGCAACAGTGAGGAGTTATTGATGATATAATCAGCATCAGGGAGGATAAATGAACTAAGTGTTGGGACTGGTCCTTTATATCAACCAGCAGCTCTGACACAACACTACGTCACGGCTTTGATCCTCTATGACATCACAGGTCGGCTTTGATCCTTTATGACATCACAGGTCGGCTTTGATCCTTTCTGACATCACAGGTCGGCTTTGATCCTTTATGACATCACAGGTCAGCTTTGATCCTTTATGACATCACAGGTCAGCTTTGATCCTTTATGACATCATCGGACACGTAAACAAACAAAAACACACCTGTCAGCTGTGTTCTGTGTATGTGTGTGTACATGTATATGTGTGTGTATGTCAGTGACCAAGTGTGTGTGTGTGTGTGTATGTATATATATATGCGTGCGTGTATATGTATGTGGGTAAGTGTGTGTGTGTATATGTGTCTGTGTGTGTGTGTGTGTGTGTGTCAGTGACCAGGTGTGTGTATATGTGTGTGTGTCTCTGTGCGTGTGTGTGTGTGTATATATATATATATATATGTGTGTGTGTGTGTATATGTATATAAGTGGGTGTGTGTGTGTATGTATATAAGTGTGTGTGTATATAAGTGTGTGTGTGTGTGTATATAAGTGTGTGTGTGTATTTGTATAAGTGTGTATGTATATAAGTGTGTGTGTGTGTGTGTGTGTGTGTGTGTATGTATATAAGTGTGTGTGTGTGTGTGTGTGTGTGTGTCAGTGACCAGGTGTGTGTATATGTGTGTGTGTGTCTCTGTGCGTGTGTGTGTGTGTATATATATATATATATATATGTGTGTGTGTGTATATGTATATAAGTGGGTGTGTGTGTGTATGTATATAAGTGTGTGTGTGTGTGTGTGTGTATATAAGTGTGTGTGTGTGTGTGTGTACCTTGCAGGGGAAGGGCAGGGTGGAGGCCACCTTCTCCATGGCCAGGTTCCTGATGGAGGGGCTCAGGGGGCCCCTGCAGGTGGGGCAGCAGCTCAGCTTGTGTCTGCAGAGGTTACAGAGCAGGTGACCCGCCCCGCACTGCAGGATGGGCGGCAGCACGTAGTCCAGGCACACCGGGCACTCGAACAGCGCCGTCAGCTCCGGGGGCTGCCCGGGGAGGCCGGCCGCGGCCAGGGACCCGGCCGAGGAGGCGGAGGGGGCGGCGGACCCGGACCCGGACCCGGAGCTCACCCCGACGGCTGCTGCTGCCGCTGCGGCCGCGGTGGCGCCTCCGGACCCCCCGTGCTTCCCTCCGCCGGCCTTCCCGGCCCCGAGTCCTCCTCCCCCGGCCCCGGCTGAGGACGGTCGGCTCATGGCGTCCAGCTGGGCCGTTTCCTGGAGACTACCGGGTCTGTTTACTACCGGATCTCCGCTCCTGGACCCCGGACACTCAACATGGCGGCGGCGGGTTTGTATCGCCTGCCGAGCGCTCTGATTGGACGCTGCGTCACTGACTGACATGGCGCTGAGCCAATCACAGTGAGGGACGGGGTCATTACGTCATGGTTGGCAGCAAAGCGGAAGACAGGCAAAAATAATATTATCCAAAAGTTTATATATAAATATATCTATAAATATAAATGTAATAATATCACAAGTGTATATGTAAATATAAATATAATGACACAAATAATATCACACGTTTATTTGTTAATATAAATAAAATATTATCACAGGTTTATATGTCAATATCAACAAAAGGCAAAATAATATCCTGTCGTTTATATATAAATAAAAAATAATATCAGTTTATACATAATATTATTTATTTATTTATTATTTTTATTATAGAAAAATAATATAATCCCAAAGTTTATACATAAATAAACATATAATGAGGAAAAATATCATCCTGAAGTTTGTATGTATATATATATATATATATATATATATATATATATATATACATATATATATATATATATATACAAGAGGAAAAAAAAAAAAATCATCCTGAAGTGTATGATTTAAGTCTTTTTTAAATTTAACTTTAATACATTAGTGCATGTAAACAATAAACTATATAGATAAAAGTGGTCAGAATAATTAGTATTCATAAATGTAATTGTATTACATTAATGCATGTAAACAATAACTAAAAGTTTGTCTCAATTTAAACATACCAATTGTAATGTATTTAATGTTCAAGCTGAACATTAAAATGAAATAGTTTTTCATGAACCTGTTTTATCATGTGATGTGTGTGTGGCGCCACTCAGTGGAGGATCAGTGTCACTGCAGCCTGATTCTTCATCTTCATCATCATCATCATCATCATCATCACATTCAGCAGCTGGTGAGAAAATAATAATAATAATAACATAATAACATAATAATATTTCATACAAGTGATGAGCTCAAAGTATTTCACAATAAATAAAAATAAAAATGCAACACTTAGAGCAAATAATCAGACAATAAAAACACAGTAGATCATAAAATATATATTTTATAAAACCAAAATGAAATACAATTAAAAATATTAAAATTGACAGAAATATTTACCTGATAATAATTTAAATCAAAACAAAAAAAATAGATTTTCAGCAGCTCGGGGCATTCGATAATGTCAATAAATAATGAAAAAAGTGTTAAAAAATAAAGTTGTAGGAGGTAAAAAAAAAGTAATCCTTGCAAATAAACATTTATATAAATAAATGTTAATATATATAAACATGGTGGATATGCACATATATGTCTACATAGAGCGTGTTGTATATATACAATAATAGATATATAATTAAATGTCTTTAATTAAAGTAAGTGGATGTTTTAATGTCCGACATTAATTATTGTATTTTAATTTAAATTAAATGTCCTTTAATATAAACAGTGTGTGTGTGAAGCTGCTCACTATACGAATATAAGATGTCTTTTTCATTAAAGCGTCCCACTTTATCTGCCAGTAATAACTCAGCAGAATAAAGTTAAATAAAGTGTGAGAACATTTGGCTCGTTGATGAAGGTCGCTCCAAAGTCGGCCAGAAACTCTCCAACAATAAACCTGAGCTGCTTTATTAATATTACACAAACAGCTGAAACTGCTGCTGGCAGAGTCTGTGAAGCTGTGGTTGAATTTCACATTTTAAAATAAGTTAATATATCCAGATATGTGAAGAAATGTGTCCCAACGAGTCTCTTTACAGACCTGCTGTAACAGTCAGTAAATGTGTTGTTGTGTCCTCTTTTATATGAGTCTTTGTGCATCCTGGGGTCCCTAAACAGTCTGAGAGCTGCAGAAATCATGGCACCCCGGCGTGGTGTAACGGCGTGGCGGCCTGGTGCAGCAGCGTGGTGTGTTGTCAGTCTTAATAAGCGTGTTTCCACTACAGTCCAATACCCAGAATGAGGTGGTCTCACTCACTGAAACGCCCCTAATCTGAATACGAGCCGTCCTGAGGGACTTTTGATGGGACTTCTTTAGTCCCTGTAGAAGAACAGGGTCTTTTTTCTCCCCTGAAAACAGCCTGGTTGCTGATTGGATAGAACATTAAGCAGGATGTGACGTAGTACTGAACACCACAACAACATGCAACATTTGTAAAAGCCGGCGAAGCAGTGTTGCCAACTTAGCAACTTTGTTGCTACATTTAGCGTTTTTGTTTTTTTTTCAAAAAAGAGACTGGTGATAAATCTAGCGTTTGTCTAGTGTTTTTGGAGACTTTTGGAGACTCGTTTTTACTCTTCTTAACTAGCTGCGGCGGTCGGTGGCTCATTAAGAAGAACGAGTCGAAGCGGCACAGTCCTCCTGCAGCAGTCTCTCCCAGCTGCAGAGCCGGAGGGGATGTTAACCCCTTAGCGTCCAGTCTGCAAATTGCTAACAGGCTAACAGTTAGCTCTCTAGCAGTACAGTGTGTATGTGCTAACAGGCTAACAGTTAGCTCTGTAGCAGTACAGTGTGCATGTGCTAACAGGCTAACAGTTAGCTCTGTAGCAGTACAGTGTGTATGTGCTAACAGGCTAACAGTTAGCTCTGTAGCAGTACAGTGTGTATGTGCTAACAGGCTAACAGTTAGCTCTGTAGCAGTACAGTGTGTATGTGCTAACAGGCTAACAGTTAGCTCTGTAGCAGTACAGTGTGTATGTGCTAGCAGGCTAACAGTTAGCTCTGTAGCAGTACAGTGTGTATGTGCTGCTGCTGCAGGAGGTGTTCACTTAGCGATCTCTGTTTGTTTACAACAAGCACCAGACACTCTGTGCACAGTTAGTGATGCCGTTAATACACAATCACTATGTTCATGATCAGCTGCCGACGTTGTGCACATCTAGTGATGGCGGCCACAGTTGAGTCTCCGTGTTTCTCCAGAGTCTCTAAATCCCTCTGGAGGCCTTTTTGTAATGGAGACACTCAGAGTGAAAGGACTTTAGAGAGGGCGTGGCCTGAGACTTTAGAGAGGGCGTGGCCTGAGACTTTAGAGAGGGCGTGGCCTGAGACATTAGAGAGGGCGTGGCCTGAGACTTTAGAGAGGGCGTGGCCTGAGACTCTCCCGGTGGACACTCTTCCCCCCTAGTGGAAACATGGCTGATGTCTCTCTGTCTTCCAGCTCGTCTCTCTCTGTCTCTCTCTCCGTCTTGTTGCCGGGGAGATTAGAGATTTAGAGAATCGGCGTCTCAGCTCAATTAACCTTCAGACTTCGTTCTTCCAGACGTTTGTTTCTCTTCCTGAGAGACTCTGAGAGGTTTTTATGGCGGAGCAGTTTCCCGCTCTGCTTTCTGTCCAAACATTCTGATTTTATGATCCACAAACCTGAAACTAACTCACATTTTATTGTTTATTCATGTTCATCATCACAGCTGAACATACGACAGAGTATCAAATGTTTAAACACAAACATTATATTCACGTTTATACATAAAATGTTTACATGGTGCTGTTCAGCTTATTGTTAATATTACATTTTATTATTATTATTTTATATGCAATATAAAATAATAATAAAAATCGGATCGGTAAAAATAGATTGTTTCATGCTGTGTGTGAGGCAATATGGACAATAAATAAATCATAAAAATATATGTATATATTTGCAAGGAAATAAATGTAATTTTAACTTGTTGAATAAAATCTAATTTAATGCAAAATCAGATTTATTATAGATGATGTTAATTATTTTAAGGTTGAAAGTCAACATACTTTAATATTTTTTATTTATTACATTTTATTCTCTTGAGACAAATAATGGACTTTTTTAAAAACTTCTGTTGACTTTCCCTGCAAACACTTGAATTAAAACGACTATAAAAATGTAAGTTATTATTAAAATTATTATTATTATTTTTGGTCTTTTGTTTTGGATTTGCTATCAAACTGAGATTTTATTGTTTATTGTGGCTCAAGCTTCTGCTTATTATTTAATTTCAACTCGTTTTTATTCCTATATGTCTCTATATTACCTTCAGTTTATTGATTTCTTGCCTTTTATGATTTATTTCTTATGCAAAACACTGAAAACATTGTTGTGGAGAATAAGTGTGGCAAACAGAAACAAATAAATCAAAATTTTTAGAAGTACGTGTGTACGAGGCGACGTGGTGTCTCTCTACTCATAGAACCAGGTTACAACGTAACCAAACGGTATTCGACTGAATAACGAAACATTTCAGACGCTGTTTGTCCGCATTTCATTCTCGTTCCATTAAAGAATTTGTGTTTAGAAATGAATCTTTTGAAGTATTTTTCTAGTTGAAGTGCAGTTTCTGCTACAACATCAACATAAGAACTATCTTTTGCCATTTTTGTAAACAGAAATAAATCAGTTTTAAGTCATTTTCCTATGAATGAAATAATCACGTTTTGTTCTTTTGACCATTTAAAGAAGATTAGTGTGTTTCCTGTTCACCACATTTTCTTTTGTAAAACCAATTAATAAAATAAAATCTCATCATGAAGAAAAGAACGAGGCGTTTTGACTCTTTGACCGCAGATAATTTATTTCCTGCTAATCCGTTAATCTCCTCAGAACGTCCTCACTTCACTTTTCTAACTTTATTTATTATTTATGGAGCCGTCAGTAGGGGAGAGCGGGGACACATGCAACCTTTCTAATGTTTGATGTCGTCACTCAGAAACCTCCAGAACTCTGGATGTAATACTGAACTCTGCTTATTTAATGTTTTTACAACCAAGATTAGAGTCACAACAGTCGAATTATGTATAAAAATATAAAGAAAATATAAATATAAAATCAGTGAAGGGATCAACAAGAAATTTGAGTCCTCGACTGGTCGGGAAAAACTGAAAACCTGAAAACCTGAAGATAAACTTTGTGCATCCTGGTCTTCAGTGAATTCTGATGATGATCTTGTAGCTTTATGTTGTTGTTGATAAACAAATTTTAAACAACAACAACGTGTTTAAAACAAATATTGTGACGTCGGGTAAAACAGCCACAATGTACGAATCACGCTGCTGCTTTTGTACGAAATAATCGATATGTTGATCAAACAAACCAGGACTTTCAACAGGAGACGTAAAGAAAAAGACAAGAAAAGAAAGTAAACAGACACAAATTTACGAAAAAAAATACGTCAAATGACCAAAACAAGACATAAAATTACAAAAAAATACACAAATTTACCAAATTATTAAAAAAATTTTACAGAGTAAAAAAAACGACAAAAAAATGTTAAATGACCAAAGAAAACAAACACAAAATTACCAAAAAAGAGATGTTAAGTTACCATAAAAGACATAAAATTACAGAAAAAGACATAAAATGACAAAAAAGATGTTAAATTACCCAAAAAACAAATAAAATTACATGTACCAAAAAATTATACAAAATGAAAACAGTAAATCAAAAGGAAATCATGTGACGTAAAGAAAAAGACGTGAAAAAATACATGAAACAAAGACGTAAACAAACACAAATTTACAAAAAAAAGACACAAAATGACAACAAAGACCCCAAATGACTAAAAAAGATGTTAAATGACCAAAACAAGACATAAAAACGAACAAAAAAGATAAGTAAATAAAATGACAGAAAATGACGTTTAATTTCTAAAACTAGACAAAATGAAATAACCAAAAAACACACCAAATTACCATAAAATGACAAAGACACAAATGACCATATATGTAAAAAAAGACCAAAAAAAAAAGAAAGAAACATAATAAGAGCAGGTAAGGAAAAAGACGTGAAAAATACATGAAAGAAAGACGTAAACAGACACAAGTTTACAAAAAAAGACACCAAATGTTAACAAAGACACCAAATGACCAAAAATGGCATAAAATTCAGAAAAAAAATTCATAAAATGAGAAAAAAAGCCGTCAAATGACCAAAAAAAACCGATGAGCTGCTAACAACCTGCTGCACCTGCCAGCAGGCGGATCAGGACCAACGCTTCAATTACAACGTCTTTCTTCTTTCAGAGTTATTACGAGTGATCCTGAAGGCAACATGAAGGAGGAACTACATCTAATCTAGTGTTTCCGTCTGTATTAATAATTGATGAGGTGATTATTATAATTGATGAGGTGATTGTGTGGAGAAGTATCATCACCTGCTGACGTGTTGAAGATAAAAGCAGCTTTTGTTTTTCTGTCACAGAAGAATCAGAAAACCTGTCGAACGTCTTTAATTATTGACGGAGTGAAGAAGCTCCGACGTCTCAACTTTAAACACCTTTCAGCTTCGTTTCACTTCCTGTTTAATCTACCTACATGTAATAATACATTAAATCTATATCTGGATCATACTTATCATGCTGTGCTGAGTAAATGTAACTTTCTTTCACTTCGCTGGTGATTTTATAATCTGTTTCTCAGCTGTTTGGGCTCGGTAACTCATAGACACACACACACACACACACACACACACACACACACACACACAAACACACACATTGTGTATAACCAACGTGGTGACCAGCTGTTGTTATTAATAACTTTTAGTTGCCCAACGACAATTAAATGTGAACTTTAATTGTGTTTTTGGTTCGTGGAAAAAACTTGAATATTCTCTAAGATATAAGTGGTAAAATAGGAGAAAATCCCCACAAATGTACAAGAAAAAACTAAAAAAAACTAAAAAATTTACAAGAAAAAAAACTAGAAAACGTCTGTGTCTTTTTGGTTGTTTTAAATCTTTATGGTCATTTCATATCTTTTTTTGGTCGTTTTATGTCTTCTTTTTGGTAATTTTGTGTCTTTTTTTGAAAATGTTGTGTCTTTTTTTGTAATTTTGTGTCTTTTTGTGGTCATTTTATGTCTTTTTTAAATGTTGTGTCTTTTTGCAGTAATTGTGTGTCTTTAAAAAAATCTTTTTTTTTTTCAAATTGTGTCTTTTTTGGGGCACTTTGTCCCTTGTGGGCACTTATAAAAGTGTTTATATTTACAGTAAATTGTATTCACAATTTCTTTTTAAATCATCTTTTTGTTTTTCAGATTTCTGTCATTTTAACTGTGCACAAAGGCATGTTTGTATAATATAATATAATACAATGCAATATAATATAATATGTTAATGTAATAAAGAATATTGATTGTAGATGCTTCAGTTCAGTTTGCAGCAAACTGGAGCTGCAGTTAGCTTCAGTCTGCAGAGTGTGGCACTAATGACCTGCCATACACAGAGACCACCGCATACAGCACACACACACACACACACACACACACACACACACACACTGACCCCTCTCTCTCTGTCAGTGTGTGTCCTGTTCTCCTCTCAGCAGTCGTTCTCCGGCTGATCTCATCGTGTCTGTCTGATCTCACGTTAATATTCGGATCGTTAATAATCGGATCAATAATATCTGGATCAATAATATCTGAGGAGATGAAGCTCTGCAGAGGATCCATGCTGCTTCTGCTGCTTCTCTTCTGTCTGCCAGGTGAGAAAATACTAAAGTTTATATCACCAGAAAATACAATTATCATCATCATCATCATCATCATTATTATTATTATTGTTATTATTATTGTTATTATTGTTATTATTATTATTATTATTATTATGAGGTCATGGTTCAGATTCAGATGTTTTAATGATTCTGTGTCGACTCTGAAACTCTTGTGTATTATTTTATCTGCATCTTATTATCATAATATAATAATAATAACTCCATTAATAACGATGATTCTGCCTTTGAAGGATCTTTAGTTTTATTGATTCTCACTAAAAGCTGCAACCAACAGTTTATTTTATCATTTTAATCGTTTTTTTTTTTTTTTTACAAATAGTGAAAAATAAGAAAAAGTTCAGTGTGAAGCCTTCAAACGTCACAAACTCTAATATTGAGTTGTTTTATAATTTAATTATAATTATTTCTGTTACAAGTTAAAAAAAAAAAAAAAGAAGTAGTAAAAAAAAAGAAGTAGTAAAAAAACTAAACAAAGTCGACGACATTAGTACGTTTTGTTTTGTTCTGGTGTTACTAAAACATAAAAAAATGTGTTCAGTGTCAGTTATTATTATTACTGCTGTTATGATGCAGTTTGTGAGGCAAAAGCATGAAGTCTGTGTTAATATTTATAATATTTAGTCATTTTGTTTAAAAACTGACGTGATTCAAGATGAAACTAGTTGAAGCTGTTTATCGACTCAAACTCTGTAAATCTGAGCTGACAGCTTTTTATCAGCCGCCTCCATGTGTTTACTGGACAGGGAAGTGTGTGTGTGTGTGTGTGTGTGTGTGTGTGAGATAAGGACAGCAGCAGGTTTACAGCTCCAGGACGGATCTGCAGCCGATCCAAAAACTGTCATGCTTTTATTGTGAAGGCTGCTGTGGATCACTGCTGAAATATAAAATATAGATCATATAAATAAATATAAATATATATAAATATAAATATCAGGTATTAAGAATAATGCAATGAAACACGCCGAGCTTCACACTGACTGTAATATAAACAAAAATACGTATAAATATAAAAAGACTGTAAACGCATCAAGACGTAATAAAAGCACTAAAACCTTCCTGTTAGACGTTATAAAAGACAGTTTATAAATAAAATAAGTAAATAAAATAATGTAAATGACGGAAGTAAATTAGTTACAAAGGTCATTTTTATTTATAATGTGTTTTTTTTTAATGATGTGTCTTCTTTTTGATAAGTTTTGGTAATTTTGTGTCTTTTGGTAGGTTTTTTTCTATTGTTTTGCTCATTTTGTGTCTTTTTTCTGTAATTCTGTGTTTTTTGTCGTCATTGTGAATCTTTTTTTTGTCATTTTGTGTCTTTTTTGTCATTTTGTGTCTTTTTTGTCATTTTGTCTTTTTTCTGTAATTCTGTGTTATTTTGTCATCATTTTGTATCTTTTTTACAGAATTTTGTGTCTTTTTTTGTCATTTCGAGCCTTTTTTTCGTCTTTTTTTGTAATTTTGTGTCTTTTTTCGTCATTATTGTGTCATTTTTGGGGTAATTTTGTTCCTTTTTTGTGATTTTGTGTTTTTTTCTCGTCATTTTTTGTCTTTTTTGTGTCTCTTGATATTTTTTGTCGTTTTTCATCATTTTTGGTCATTTTGTGCCTTTTTTTCCAATTTATAAAAAAGTAAGGCGTTATAAAAGACAGTTTAAACAGGAAATAAATGAACGTAAAGTTCAGTTAAAAATGGTTTACTTTTGTTTTCACACGGGGGCGAGAACTGTTCAGGATTAGAGTCAAAAATAACTGGAGACAGTTTCAACTATCAACTCATAACTGTGTGTGTGTGTGTGTGTGTGTGTGTGTGTGTGTGTGTGTTTAAGTGTGTGTGGATTATCTCTGGAGGTCACACAGCCTCTTATCTGGACCGACGGCGTGATTGACAGATTTAATCCTCACAGCCATCAACCCACACACACACACACACACACACACACACACACACACACACACGCACACACACACACACACACACACACACTCAGACTGACATTTAGACAGATGACCTGTTGCTGACTGTAAAACCTTCAGCAGCGTGTTTCTGCTGTCAGCTTCCCTCTCAACAAAAAAACAGACGTTATCGACAGATTTTGACGACTTTTCCGACGGTCCTTGAACGCATCATCAGTTATAATATTTGCGTTAAATGTTGATATTTGTGTCAGAATCTCTTTATTCTCCATGTGTCATTTAAAATAGGCTGTTTACACAGAGCTGAGGGGAGAGGACAGGAGAGGCTGTTTACACAGAGCAGAGGGGAGAGGACAGGAGAGGCTGTTTACACAGAGCAGAGGGGAGAGGACAGGAGAGGCTGTTTACACAGAGCAGAGGGGAGAGGACAGGAGAGGCTGGAAACATGAAAATACTGAGAATATGAACAATATGTGGAGAAAACTGGTTTCGGGCAGTTTTTTGTGTGTCTTTTTACGTCTTTTTTTAGTCATTTGTGTCTTGTTTGTGGACATTTTTTGTGTTTTTTTACAACATTCGTGACTCTTTGTGTCGTGAAAAGTGTTGTACATATAAATTCCATTTTTATTACAGTTTTTTTAAAATATCGGAGAAATTCAACTTCTTTTTTTCTGGTTTCTGTCATTCTAACTGTGTTATTCTGCACAAAGACACATTGTTCTGATTCCACAGAGCTGCAGGACTCAGAGATTATAGAGATGTTACATGTTTCAGAAGTTTACGTTGAAGGTTTCAGTCATAGTTTGCATTTAAGTTCCTGAATGTTGAGGTTCCAGAGGTCCTAAAGGAGGTTCTAGATCTCTAAGCTCTTGTTGATGAGGTTCTAGTGGTCACTGAAGAGGTTCAAGGGATCCTTTTTTGTCGTCATTTTGTAACCTTTTTTTATATTTTTAGATAAATTCAACTTTCTGGTTTCTGCTGCAGGACTCAGAGATTTATATGTATACGTGAACTGAATAGTAAAGTATCTTTTAATTATTACTTGAGAATGCACTATTTCAATTTGTGAGTAGTGAATTAACATATTTACTGTATGAAAGTGAGAATTAATGTAATAGATATGAATGTAATAACTTATTCGGAATGATTTCTGATGACGTATATAATAATGTCTACACTGTTTAATTGTTAAGTGATTTTTGTTTTGTCTTGTGGACCCCAGGAAGACTAGCTCCTCCCACTTTTGGTGACAGCTAATGGGGATCTTTTTAACAATAAACAATAGAGATTTATAGAGATTTATAGAGATGTTCCATGTTGCAGTGAAACACGAGAACACAGAGTAGAAAGAACAAAAAACGGCGGTGAAGCTGCTGGTTGGGTTAATAAACGGTGAAGCTGTGGAGGAGATTCCTCTGAAGTCAAATCACTCTGTGAGTTATTACACGTCTTTCTCTCTTGGCGACGAGTCAAAGAACCTGATAAAAACCTCCATGAATCATGAGAACAGCAGCTGATAGAACCTGTTTCTACTGTAACACACTGTAACATGTGAAGCAGGAGAGATTATGTGAAATAATCACACTCTCAGCTCATGTTGACTTAACATGCTATCAGCTGTTTCTGCTCTCAGCCGGCTGCACGCCACCCCGCCATCTGTGCATCTCTACGTATGGTTACCATGGTTACCACGGTGACGCTGATGCAGCTGATGCAGCTGATGATGGTGATGATGATGGTGATGATGATGATGGATATGTGCTGCACTCTGTGCAGCGTGCCAGCTGGCGGCTCCTGGACTCTCGCTGCTGCTGACTCAGCTGATCGCCGGAGCGTGAAAACGTCTGAACAAAGAGAGGCGGAGCTACAGGTCGCCTCTCACCTGACAGGAGATAAAACACAGAGCGCTCTCTGTTAGTCGCTAGGTAGATACATAAATAAATTAATACATCAGAATCAGTAAAAGTCAATGATTCCATGCAGAATCTGTATTTATTTACAGTTTTATCTTTTAATCATTAGAAGTCTCAGCATTCACATTATTAACCCTTTGGAGTTTTGGGCTGTTTTGTGGGTTTTTGACTCCTTTTCATTCTGTATAAACCACTTAAAAAGCTTCACTCTGCCATGTTGGTATCATTGTTTTCAAGACAACCTCACCTATATGACCTGATTATTATTTTCATTTTGAACACAAAAAAAAACACAAAAACACACACAAAAAATTACAAAAAACACACCAAAAACATAATAAAAATACAAAAACCACACAAAAATTTCAACAAACACATAAAACATAAAAAACAAACCCAAAACACTCAAAACACACAAAAAACATAATAAAAATACAAAAACCACACAAAAATTTACAAAAAACACATAAAACATGAAAAACAAACAAAAATTACAAAAATACAGACAAAAACACAAAGAAATGATAAAAAACTAAAAGTAAACACAAAAGTTTGCATTACAAAGGCTAAATGCACAAAGCTAAATTAGAAAAAATCTCTGCAAAATAAGTAAAATCATGTTAATACACTTTTTGCTGAAAAAGAGTTGATGCATTAAACGTGACATGTAAACGTTTCTACGTCGTGAAGAAGTCTTTATGAAGAACTTTCTGGACTCCAGAGTGTTTTAATATTGATGTTGCAGCTTTACTTTACCTAATGACTCCACAGTGAGACAAAGTAAAGACTGTGAGTGTGAAAACATTAATATTTAATGATCTCTGCCTGAAGAAATAACTTCTCCTCCTCCTGGAAACAATCAGCTTTCATTAGTTTGACACATTTATGACGATCTGCTGTGGTTCTTTTATATCATTTAAAGCCTGACCAGAGTCAATTCACTTCTAGTTTTCCTTCAGAAGTTTAAGTTTAGACAAGGTTTCAGTCATAGTTTACATTTAAGTTCCTCATGATGGTTAGATGGTTCTAGGTGGAAACAAGGGTCGTTTATGAGGTTCTAGTGGCTATTGAAGTGGTTCTAGTTATCTTAAAGCTGTTAAGTTGTTGAAAAGGTTCTAGTGGTCACTGAAGAGGTTTAAGTGGCCACAGAGGAATTTCTAGGGGAGTTTTTGAGGTTCAAGTAGTCATTGAGAAGGTTCTAGAGTCTTTAAGATGGTTCCAGTGGGTCTTAAAGAGCTAGAACTTCTTTAGGATTAGTTTGGAAGGTTCTAGTTGTCCTAAAGCAGTTTAAGTTGTTGACAAGGTTCTCGAGGTCACTGAATCAAGAAGATTCTAGTTGTCCTTCAGAACAGTTTCAGTCATAGTTTGCATTTAAGTTCCCCAATGCAGAGGTTCCCCGGGTCCTATAGGACGTTCTAGTTCTCTGAACGCTTGTTGATAAGGTTCTAGTGGTCACTGAAGAGGTTTAAGAGGTTCTTTAAGAGGTTTTAGTTGGTATTTAACCAGTTAAACTTCTAGATGGTTGTAGGTGGAAACAAGGGTCGTTTATGAGGTTCTAGTGGCTATTGACGTGGTTCTAGTTATCTTAAAGCAGTTAAGTTGTTGAACAGGTTCTAGTGGCCACTGAAGAGGTTCAAAGGGTCCTCTATGAGGTTCTAGTGGTCATGAGGAGAACCAAGCGGTCCTTCATGAGGTTCTAGTGGTCCTTAAGCAGTTTAAGTTGTTGACAAAGGTTCTAGTGGTCATTGATGGTCTAGGTCTTCTTTAGGTGGTTAAACTGGGAGGTTTTCGAGGTTCTAGTGGTCACTGAGGAGGTTCTAGAGTCCTTAAGATGGTTCTAGTGGGTCTTAAAGAGGTGCCGATATCATTCCCATCCAATCCAGTGTTTAATTTATTACCTGTATGCAACAAATAAATACAAAGATATTAATATACTGATTTTATCATATTAAGAATAGAAAACAATAAAGAGTCCAAGCATGGAGTTTAATAAATCAGCTCCTTTTTGTCAGCAGTTATTCTAGTCGCTGCTGGTTAGTATCTGATATTTGTTACGCTGCGTTTATATTCACCAAATAAGGTGAAATGTGAAGAACGATGCGGGTCCTCCAGCAGAGATCCACATGTTCTGCTGTCTCACGGAGCCTGGAGCTGTTCTCAACACCTTGCTGAGACACTTAATGTGGGTTTTACTTTCATTCGTCACCAGTCTGTATCAACAAAGTCACATTTAATGGAAATCGCTGTTAGCATATCCTGCCTGAGATGAAGGTCCCCGACAGGAAGACGCTCAGTCGACAAAATAAAAGACAACGAGAGGTCACCACTTGTTGGACACGTTCCACTAAGATTTAAACGTCTGAGCTGCAGGGTGATTCTCCTGATGTTCTGTCTGTGAAGATTATAAGGACATACTTTACTAAACTAAATATATTTCACTTTTATATGAATGAACAATATCGCCATAATGAGGCACAATTCATTGTTTTGTGCTAAAATAATATTTTTTAGATTTTTAAACATATGTTTGATTCACAAATTCATTATTCTAATGTGTCCAGATAAAAATGTTATGATTTCCCCACAATTATATACAATAAATATTAGATAAACTTTATAAAAATAAATAATTTGTTTAAAAACGTATAATTTAACAAAATATAATCAAACATAACGGATTTTAACAATGTATAAACAACAAAATCTGAATGAAAATTGATGATAAAAAATGGTTAAATGTTACGGTAATGATAGAATTGTTTACATTAGAATATGTGTATATTTTAATTAAATACATGTTGGTGATAGCAGCTACCCTTGAGCATAATATGTAAGTGCTTGACAAAGAAAAAAAAAGAAAAAAAACTTTCGTTGTTTTTTTTTTAATTTAAAAATGTGTTACGGTAATGTATCTCTAAAAATGTCAGAAAATACATTACATTTTTTAAAAGTAAAACTGGAGACAAGCTCAAATAGATTTAGTATCAAATGATAGAACTGGATGGAACCCTCTTATATGGTAGATTTGACACCTTTGGTCACATTTGACACATTTAAAATTCTTTATTGAGCATGATAGTGTTTTGAAAGTAAAAAAAGATTCAAAATCACATTTTATGTTGGACTAAAGGACTAAAAAAGACACAAAATGACTAAAAACGACACAAAATGACCTTAAAAAAGACACAAAATGACTAAAAAGACACAACATGAATAAAAAAAGACACAAAATAACTAAAGAAGACACAAAAAAAAGACAAAATGACCAAAAAAAAGACACAAAATGACCAAAAAAGACACAAAATGACCAAAATTGTTGGGCTAAACACACCAGAGCCAAATCAAACAGAGTCCCACTAGAATAAAAACCAGAGTTGATGACAGGATCACACACAATCACAAGATCACATTTATGTTGGTTTTTCTTTGTTTCTTTTTGGTTCTAAATGTTGATCCAGTAAGTCAGAATAATAAATCTATTATTATTATCAGGTCATATAGGAGAAAAAATATACCAACATGGTATTTAAACATGTTTTAAGTGGTGAATACAGGCAGGATGGAAGGAGTCAGACATGGAGGAAACAGAACAAAACTCCAGAGAGTTAAGTCCTTCAGATAATATAAAGTGGAACCAGGAGAACTGGATCTCCTGACAGCTTCACTCCTCAGCTCCATGTTTGTACAGACTTATTCTGTGTCTCAGTAATATTTTATCTTCTTGTTATCTGAAGGCCGTTGAACTGACAGTCGGTCCTTCGTCTTTCCTTTTTTGTGCAAGGCATGTTGCTGAACCTCGTTTTATCTTTAATGTCCTGTTGCAGTTATGAATCTCTCTGTTGTGGAGTGTTCACAGCAGTGAAGTCACAGTTTTTAATATAATTCTACTAATTCAGGGCTCAGGATAAACCTGCAGGGTCAATAAGGGTTCATAAGATAATTAAAGGATTAAGAGAGAGCATGAAAATACTGTTTGATTCTACGTGTCAGCCTGCAGGTTTCTGTCAGCTGATTAGTTTGTCTCATTGTTTTATTGACGCCATCACAGAGGCTTTTGGACTTTGTGTTGGTTTCAGTCGTCGTGGTTCCATCAACAGATTTCTGCACATTTTGTAGAGTGAGAAAAGTTTGATGGAAACGCCAAAATCTGATAAACAATGTACATAAAAGTTGATCCGCTCTCTTGAGGTGTTTTTGTCTTTTTCTAATAAGAGTTAAAGCTCTAAACAGGAGATGGAAACCTTGTCTCAATAAGTTCTGACAGTTAAATCTAATTCTTGAAGACTTTCTCTCCATTTTCTCTCTATCTGTTGTTTTCTCTCTTCTTCTTCTCCTGTTTACTGACGGATTAACCTACAGCAACACATCACACTGCCACCTGCTGACCAAAGTACGTTACTGCAGCTTTGTTTATTCGCTCTGAACCAGCTGGCGGAAAACTGTCTGTTAAAGTCAGATATGTCTTAATTTTAGAGAAACAAACAAGATTCTTCCAGGTGAACTGAATGTTCTCCCGCTGCTGATTGATCTAAACATCTAGTTATTTCTCCCAATTCACCTTGAAGTGTACAGATGGTTTGTGTATCACTGTTTTTCTGTCTTCCAGAGGCCGTAGCCTATGAAACTAGATATGAAACTAGAAGATCTAAGGAATCTGCAGACACAATGTGTGTCAGGATATCATTTTGGGAAGTTGGTGAAAAAAACGCTGCAAAGTTAGAAATTTAGGCTTTTTTGGTGATTTTCAAATCGGTCATGTGACCTCTGACATCATGCTATCATAATGAAAATAAGCTCTCTGGTTCCCCACCCTCTCCTCTTTACATACACGCCTACTGTGTGTAGCAAATGTCAACCCAAAAAATGCTGCAATGACTTATGGGACATAGTTGAACATGGACTGAAGTGGACTTCAGATAGCATAATATTAATGTTATGAACCCCTTATACACATTAATAGATCAAATAAGCAATTAATTAATTAAGTCATTTTAATTAGATATTGAGCCGCATCTCAAACTGATCTTCAGGTTCTCAGCTTTCAGATGATGTCACCACTTCTATGTGCCATTTATTGTTGACCTGCTATCTCCCCCTAAACATCCACTGCCCACAACCACCAATTTCCCCCCAAAAAGACCTTGAACACTAACAGGTTCATATAGTTTGTGGATGAATCCTGGTCCCTCTTAACCCTTAATAGGACACTCATTGAAATACTTGCAAATTCCAAATTTCAACCCTAGAGAATATTGGAGGATATTACATACAGCCAGAATGTGTAAAAAAAACCCCCAAACATACGGACCAGGGGGAGGGGGGTAATATTTTGAGAAAAAAGTTCAAATCTTAAATCTCAAATTAATGGTAAAAAAAAGTTACACATTTGTAAGAAAAAAATCTCAAATTAATGGTAAAAAAGTTTACGAGATTAAAGTGGCAAATCTACGACAAAAAAATGTGCAGATTTATGAGATTTAAAGTGGTGAATCTGCGAGAAAAAAGTTTTTTTTTTCACTTTTTTCTCGTAAATCTGACTTTTTTTGCGCAGATTTGCCACTTTAAATCTCTTAAATCTGCAACATTTTTTCTTGTAGATTTGCCACTTTAATCTAGTAACATAGCCTGATCTTTGCTGATTATCTGGAAGAATCCATGTGGTTCTACGACCAAACAGAGAGACATGGGGACCTCATTTTGATATCCACTGAAGTTACCAAATATAGTTCTTCGCCCGATAAAGGGTTAATTCCCTGGAAAAGTTTGAAAGTACCAATTAGAAATGACCACTCTATATATCGTCCCTCAGCTGCTTCATCTTCCCAGGTTTCTTTAACAAGTCTTGGTGTACTATGAACTCAGAGTTTCATTAGGTTTGATCTTTCATCCCTCTGTGATGTTTCTCTTGCAGCTGCTCACCTCTCTGAGACAAACAGCCTGCTGCTGTGTTTTAAAGAGAGACTAAATATTTCACTGTGACCTTCCAGGACGTTCCTCTGGCGTCTGGACTTCATTCCTGCGGCGTGAAGACGACTGACTGCAGCTGATAGGCAACTCTTTGTCCTTCACAGATTCTTATAAACAGTTTACACGACTTGAGCGTCGGCTGTTAAACTCTGTTTACTTATAAGGTTCGAGGAGGAAAGACGCAGTTTCGTCTTTATCTGATCCGATAAGAACTCTGAAGCACGTTAAGTATCGTTCCCGTCGTTCTTCTGTCCGTCTCTCTCCTGGCTGCTCTGATCCCATCGGACTATTTCCCGTCACACACACTTCCTGTGTGTTTGTGTTGTTCTGCTCACTGGGTGGTTTGTTGTGCTGCTGTTTGACAGCTGTAATAATTCTGCTTTTGTGTTTTGTTTTTATCTCTCTTAGAGCTTTTCGACGAGAGCCAGTTCCTGGCCCGTGCCCAATTGGGAACCAGTTCTTTAGTTTTCGAACGCCAAAGAAAACTGGTTCCAGAGTGGCACCAACTCTTTGCTGGTCTTCAATAGCGAACTGCTCACGTCAGGGGCTGGGGGCGGAGCTATATGACCCACAAGACCAACTAGACCCGTTGAGAGAACAATTAAAACCAGTGTTGCCAACGTAGCGACTTTGTCACTATTTTTAGCGACTTTTCAGACCCCTCTAGAGACTTTCTTTTTAATATTTAATATTAAATGTTTGCTCCACATCTAACATCTAAGAGGTAAAAGGTGAAAACATCTAGTTGTATATTTTATTCTAAACATATTTGAGCTTATCTCACGTTTGACTTGTTCTATCATCATCAAACACAACACCGAACACGCTGCTGAAGGTTTCACAGCGGGACGTTATAAGGAAGCCATGTGACCTGATCGGAGACTCACGAGGGTTAATATCGGTTATACTCGTACTAAAGTAATTCATACAGTCGGTCGTCACTCACCAACAGTTTTGTGCATGTTTAAACTTCAGAAGAGCTCAGAGTTCAGATCAAACAAATTAAAATGAACTGGTTTGTCATTTACAATTTTAACTTTTAACTAATTCTGCATTCCACACAACTAAAAACTCGAACATTAATCCAACCTCATACTAGAAAAAAATGCAACACTCAAAGTTGGAGTTCTTACTTGTAGTTAAAATCAATACAACTTCATGAAGGAGATTCATCTGATGTCACACAGCCATGAAAACGCACATTATAAATGATAATAAACCATCAACTAAAAGTAAAAGAAAATATAATATCCTTGATTTAATGAAGATAATACAAGCATGTTTTACAGACGTTTTCAAGTACAAAAGTGCTGTAAAAAAAAGATGTATAATGGCGTTTCTTAGATCATGAATCATTTTTGTTTACATATACATATTTGTTGCAGTCAGACATTTTTTTTGGTTTGTGTTTCTGCAACTCAAACCCTTTGAGGTCAGGAGCTGAAAATTTAAGTTGGTAAATTCTGACTTCGACCGATGCTCATTGGTAAAAATTCCCAAAGTATGAATTAGTTCCGATTAATTAATTTTTTTTTTCAATGCTTTAACCCATTGACGCCGGGAAAGCATTACCGCATTTCTACCATTAAAACCGGGAACGCTGTTGCATCACTCTACCATTAAGGCCGGGACAGCGGATATGTCATTTTGTAGTATTTGTATTTTTTTCCACCTATTTTTCGGTCTCTTGGCCAATGAAATGCATCAGAATCATCATCAGAATACATGTGGGAGTGTCACAATGCATCATGGGACTTTTCCAGAACTTTGAAATCATGACGGAAGACGACTATAGCAGAGGCATATCTATATATATATATATCTATATATATCTATATATATATATATCTATATATATATATATATATATATATATCTATATATATATATATATATATATATATATCTATGAGCGGAGGAGCTCAGCAGTAAGTGACGGAAGAGATCTGATGAAAACAGCGCCGGTGATTTTATTGCTGATCTGGACTTTGAACCCTCGGAACCAGTCGACCGGGATTTATGGATGAGGAATATGTTTTTAGACGACATATTTTCACCAAAGAACAGACAGATTTGTGGCCATCTGGAGATAATAATATTATTAATAATATATTAATATTAATAATAATAATAGGCTAATTGATTGTGATGATGATATAAGAAATCATGACTGGTTATGTCTTATATTACTTTATGCGTCGTTGAGTATCCTGAAAAGTGCAATATATACGATGTATTATTATTTATTATTATTATGATTTATTTTTTTTATTCCAGTAGGCTAATGAGAACTATGTCTATTTCTTCCAATGGTCATATCATGTTAGCATCTTGCTAATGGGCATGTATTAGTATTATGCATAGGATTTTTTTATTCAGTCAAATGTTACATTTGCTGAGTTTGTTGATTTTTAAAAAAAAATGTATTGAAGGTTTGGACAAATAAACTCAACTTCGTATGAAAGCCACGGGTATAAGCTCTCAAATACTTTTTGAATTTCATTTGTATTTGCTACAGAGGCTGAAAAATCTATTATTTAGTAGGTGTTGAATTTCCAGAAATGTTTAGGGTCATTTGAAAATCGCCCAGAGGTTTTACAGGCATTTTTTTCCAGGCGCTTTAGGCGTTAATGGGTTAACTCAATGTGTTGTTTCTAAGTAGGCTGCAGATGTCCAGACTTGTTTTTTAGACCTGGCGGTACAATTTGCATGAAAATGTCAGACTGAGTGGCCATCTCCATTAGTGGTGACGGATTTAGAGGAATTATCAGTCTGCTGCAGTTCTGCAGACGCTTTCTGATTACTGTGTGACAGCCGAGGTGATTATCAGGTTAATTAAAGTGGGACAAGTGTTTCCATGTGCATGTGTTACAGTCTGTGTGTTCAGAGTTCCTGTGGGAGCTGCAGGATGTTCTGCTGCAGAGAAGAAAGGACTTAAACACACTTATACCTCATATTATTCTAAACAATGTGCAAACGAATAAATAAATTACAAATGTTTATTAAAAACCAGTGAATCTTTATGCAGCTTTGAAAAGTTGTAGCAGCATTTTTTGGGGTGATGCCATTTGTTCAACACGTTTTTTTTTTTTTATATCAATAATTGATATTTTATACACTGAGCTCAAGTTTCACTCACTAACATCATCACACATGAAGACTCAGACCCCATTTATGCAGCTCACAGACTGTTTAGGGACCCCAGGATGCACAAAGACTCACACACAAGAGGACACAACAACACATTTATTGCAGCAAAAACACGGCATGTTATCAGCATAAAGTGGGCATGTCTGTAAACACATTTCATTCAGATATCTGGAGGTCAGAGGTCAAGAGAACCCTTTTAAAAAGTGAATTTTTTCGCCCCTTCCCGACAGGATATCATGACATGATGGTCCTGACGGATGCCTCAGGTCTTTCGGTCTTTAAACTGATCCTGCTTCTCCTCTGAAAGACAGAAAAGTCAACCGAGGACGCCGGCGTCCTCAGGGAGCTGAAGAGGTTAATTTAAGTACCTGTTGGTCTTTCTTTCTGCTCCACAGTTTCCCGGGCCGCTCACGGTCGTTTCGCTCAGAAGCTGCTGACCGACTTGTTCACCAACTACACCAGCGCTCTGCGGCCGGTGGAGGACACCGACCACATCATCAACGTCACGCTGCAGATCACTCTGTCCCAGATCATCGACATGGTAACCTGACCGCCCATCCAGATGTGCGTGGTGTTCTGATTAATGCCCGGTGCTGATGTTAATTTGTCCTTCTCACCAGGATGAACGGAATCAGATCCTGACTACCTACCTGTGGGTCCGCCAGGTGTGGTTCGACGCCTACCTCACCTGGAAGAAGGAGGACTATGACGGCCTCGACACCATCCGTATTCCCAGCAGCTACGTGTGGAGACCTGACATCGTCCTGTATAACAGGTGGGTGTGGCCTCCTGCCAGCTGAAACCACAGAAAGATACCACTCCAAAAATCCCATATGAGCATTACGTTGGTACAGAGTGAGTGTTTGAACTCAAGGCTCACTGTCACTTTATCCTCCTTCACTTTCTCCACCACAGTGCAGACGACGAGTTCTCCAGCTCCATGGAGACCAACGTGGTCCTCCGTAACGATGGCCAGGTCATGTGGGACCAGCCAGCCATCACCAAAAGCTCCTGCTCTGTGGACGTGGCCTTCTTCCCCTTCGACCTGCAGCAGTGTCACCTGACCTTCGGATCCTGGACTCACAACGGCAACCAGATGGACTTGTTCAACGCCCTGGACACCGCCGACCTGGCTGACTTTATCGACAACGTGGAGTGGGAGGTGTGCAACAACACTGTTGTTAAATGATCATTTTCCCAATGAAGTTTGGTTCATCAGAGTTCATCATGTTGTTGTTTTTTTTCTTCTCCTTCTTCTTCTTGTTATGGCGGCGGCACCAACTTTAAGGTGCATTAGCGCCACCTGGGTTGGAGTGTGTGAACTTCTGCTTCGCTTATTGACATGCAGCCTGCAGTAAAATGATATCATGCTGAATATACATATATCTGATCCCTGATTGGGACATAATGTCCGTTTCCGATCGAATCTGAAACCACGTGATCGGCCCCGATTTCCGATCACGGGATCGGATTGGGACATTCCTAATTCTTGGTGCTGAATTCCTGAATGTAATCCCTTCACAAAATCTAATTCTGTCCCTCCAGGTTCTGGGCATGCCGGCCAAGAAGAACGTCATCCTGTACGGCTGCTGTTCGGATCCGTACCCGGACATCACCTTCAGCCTCCACCTGAAGAGACGCTCCTCCTTCTACATCTTCAACCTCCTCATCCCCTGCATGATGATCTCCTTCCTGGCTCCGCTGGGCTTCTACCTGCCGGCGGACTCCGGTGAAAAAGTTTCTCTGGGCGTCACGGTGCTGCTGGCGCTCACCGTGTTCCAGCTGCTGGTGGCTGAGAGCATGCCGCCGTCCGAGAGCGTCCCGCTGATAGGTGAGGAGACTCAGCAGTCTTTTTGTTTGTGTTCATTAGTTGAGAGAATGTTAAGAGAAGGTTTTGAGACAGATGGTGTAAATAACCTGCATGTGAAAGGCACTAAGCGCTGGACTACTGCTGCTATTGTTTCTGGTGTTGATTCTTAAATTTCCGCCCAATACCCTCCTTTGGTTCTCACCTGCAGAGAACCAACTCGGAGAACCCAGACCACCATATTTTAAAGCATCAGTTTGTTTGAGTGTTCATACCAGCAGAAACCAAACGGACCATTAGACAAAACAACAGAGTTCCTTTAGAGAACAATCACTTAAATTTGTAATTTTTTTCTTCGTAAATTTGTGATTTTTAAAAATAAATATGTACTTTTTTCTCATATATTTGTGGGGTTTCCTCAAAAATTGTGATTAGTGATTTTTTCTCATACATTTGTGTTTTTGTTTTCTTTTTACATAGATTTGTGATTTATTTTTCTAAATTTCTGATTTTTTTTCTTCTTAAATTTCAGATTTTTTTTCTTGTAAATTAGTGATTTTTTTCTCATATTTTTTTTTTTTTACATAGATTTATGATTTATTTTTCTAAATTAGTGATTTTTTATTCATAAATTAGTGATTTTTTTCTCTCGCAAATTTTGAACTTTTTTCTGTGTTCTGCTTAGCTTCCTTCCTTTGGTTCGGACTGCGTTCTCACCTGCGGAGAACCAACTCTGAGAACCCAGACCCCCATTTTTTTTTTTTAGAGGAGCAGAGTTCGGTTCTTTGCTCCGCACCAGTTCGTTTGAGTGTTCATACCAGCAGAAACCAAATGGAATATCAGACAAAACCAGCAGATTTGTTTCAGGAACAACAGCTGACAGGTGTGGATGCTCCCTTAGACTGGGTTTTCATTCAGAATAATTTCCTGTCAAACTCCTGGGAATCATTAATTCAGTCATTGTCAATCAGTTCCTGTTTGCACATTACAATTTACACCTTTTTGGACACACACAGTCAGTTTCACAGAGTTTTCAGGACTTTTGTCAACCAGGAGAATCTGACAGAAGAAGGGCACATATTTTTTCTACACAAATGCGGGCAGTACACGTTGTTTCCCAGACACTATGAGTCAGCATGCAGAGACAATGTGAGATTACATCACAGGAATGTTTTCATGATGCCGTTTACTTGAGTCCCGTCAAACGGGTCTGACTGCTTCAGTTCAGGATCTATTAATAAAAACTGGGTCAAAGCAAATGTTATTCTGATGCAGAAAAATCAAAGGATTTTTTTACAAACTGCCACTTAGGAACATTTTTGCATTAAACACGCAACTTAAAGTTGAAACACTTTAATGGTGAGATGGTCGTGGGTGTGTTGAGTGGGCAGTGTGAATCAAACATAGACTAGACTACTTTCTTGTAAATCTTGGACTGAATTTTCTTGAAATTGCTATATGGTACGATTGTAAAAAAAAACACACACAAGTCTCCTTGGTGCAAAAGCCACATTTTGTCCGGGCTGAAGTCACAAAGCTTTATCACTGGCATCATGCACCAAACTGGAAATGCAGCAAAACGTCAACCTGCCAGTTTCCGCAAGCCAAGAAGCACCAGACAGACGGGAGGTTCAACACTGTTCACAGATCCGTGTGACAGTTTGTGGAAGCAACAGCAGAGCTGCAGCCGAGTCCAAGAAAAAATAAATTAAGATCATCAGGACTTTGTCAACAACACAGCGAGTCTCTGCCAAACACCGGTGAGTAACAACAACAAACTACACTGTAAAAAAAAGTTATTTTGCAGAAAAATTCCATCTTTTTTTCTTCATCTACATTAAGTGCAAATGCCATGAAGAGTAAATACATTTTTATGACAATTACCAACCATAAAATAGAAGTTGAAATGTGTAAATTAATATAATGGGACGTTATAGTATTTTTCTACGGTATTATTCAATTGCTTAATGGTCTAGTATGTTAAATTACAGTGAATTCTATGTAAAAATACTAAAAAATGCACATCATATTGCTGAATGTAAAATGAAGGAAACTTTGTGTTCTTACAGTAAAACTTTAATGAAAATGGTGTAAAAAGAAATAGTAAAAAAACATTATATTCATATGAAACATAAAAACAACCTTAGTTATTATAAAGATATACATTTTTTTAAATATAGATATGTACTGTCTATTGTCTGTATTAAAAAAAACTGTATAATAACTTTTAACTTTGGCTGCCTGACTTTAAAAAAATATATTATTATTATTATTTTTACAATGTGTAACTCTGGCAGAAAGTTCCACTCATGGCTGAGTTAAATTTCATTCAAGTGCACAAAAACAATATCCTTTCAAATGTTAGAGCGGTCACTATTTTAAAAATCAAGCAACTAATCCCAGATTTATTTTCCCCCCACACTTCTGTCAGATTGTAGAAATGTCTGCTGCTGGAGATCTGCTCTCTGAAGATCAGTTTCGGTGCCCGATCTGTCTGGATGTGTTCGCTGATCCAGTTGCTCTACCATGCGGACACAACTTCTGCAAGACCTGCATCACCAATTACTGGGACAGGAACGCCATCTCCCAGTGTCCCATGTGTAAAGAGATTTTCTCCACGAGACCCGAGTTGCGTGTCAACAAGCTGATCTCTCACATGGTGGCTCAGTTCAAACAGACCGCTCAACAGGAAGCAAAGAAGAGCAACGCCGACCTGCAGCGAGCCGGATCAGAACACATCTCCTGTGATATCTGCGTCGGAACCAAACTGAAGGCGGAGAAGTCCTGCGTGGTGTGTTTGGCCTCTTACTGTGACATTCATCTGGAGCCTCATCGGATGGTCATGGGTCTGAAGAACCATCAGTTAATCGAGCCGGTGGAGAACCTGGAGGGCCGAATGTGTAAGATACACGATAAACCTCTGGAGCTGTTCTGCAAGAGCGACCAGATGTGCGTCTGCATGCTCTGCATGGTTTTAGACCACAAGCTGCACGATGTTGTTCCTCTGAAGACCGAATACGAAGAGGAAAAGATAGAACTGGGGAAGACGGAGGCTGAAATCCAAAGGATGATCCAGAAGAGGCGAGTGAAGGTTCAGCAGATCCAACGCTCGGTGGAGCTCAGTGACGAAGCTGCAGACAAAGAGAAAGCGGATGGCGTTTGTGTCCTCACCGCTCTGAGAGACATGGTTCAGAGAAACCTGGCTGAGTTCATTGAGAGGATCAAAGAGAAGCAGAGACCAACACAGAAGCAGGCGGAAGGCTTCATCTTCGAGCTGGAGCAGGAAATCTCCCAGCTGATGAGGAGAAGCGCTGAGCTGGAGCAGCTCTCACGCTCCGAGGACCACCTCCACTTCATCCAGAGCTTCCCCTCCCTGAACGCTGCCCCGGCCGCCAAGGACTGGACAGATGTCAGCGTCCGTCCTCCGACATACGAGGGCACGATGCTGCAAGCTGTAATTCAGTTGGAGGCGAGGCTCAGTGAGGAGATGAAAAAGATATTTGAGCCGGTGCTGAAGAAGGTTCGGCTGTACGCGGTGGACGTGACATTCGATCCGGATACAGCGAATCCCTGGCTCGTCTTGTCTGAAGACGGGAAACAAGTCACGTGTGGCGAGGTCTTTAAGATTCTCCCTAACAACCCGGAAAGATTCTCTCTTTATGCAAGTGTCTTAGGAAAGCAGAGTTTCACTTCAGGGAGGTTTTACTACGAGGTTCAGATCCGGGGGAAGCCCAAGTGGGACCTTGGAGTGGTCCAAGAGTCGATCAACAGGAAGGGACAGATGACTATGAGTCCCCAGAACGGTTACTGGACAATATCTCTGAGAAACGAAAACGAATACAAAGCTCTCGCCGACCCTCGAGTCCCGCTCTCCCTGAGGTCCGAGCCTGAGAAGGTGGGGGTGTTTGTGGATTACGAGGGGGGTCTGGTCTCCTTCTATGATGTTGATACCACAGCTCTGATCTACTCGTTCACTGGCTGCTGCTTCACTGAGAAGATCTACCCATTCTTCAACCCCTGTAATGCTGAAAAGGGTAAAAACTCTGCCCCGATGATCATCTGCCCACTCCCGAACATCAAGTTTGACTTGATGCCGATTTATTTGAGAAGACGCAAAAATTTAGCATGATAAAAAAATCGCACAATAAATCAAGACAGCGTTGATTCTTTTGATCACTTTGCTCTGAATTGTGGCAGATTTTCACCCATCTGCCCCGCCCGGAAAGCACTTTGGGTCGACTCCTGTTATTAATTAATTGACTTATGAAATCAAACAGAATATACTCCAGAGCAAAAGTTTCTACTCAACCCAAAAATGTTTTATTGCAATTAAATGTGAAATAATGCTTATTTAGTGAGGTTTTCTGAATGAAAATGGGTTTCATTGGTACAGACATGCCCACTTTATGCTGATATTATGCAGTTCCAATGCAAATAAACTTGTGATCAAATATGTATTATTACAGGTTAATTTTTTGTTTGTTTTGTTTTTGTTTGCTGTAAAGCTGTATCTGGTGGGCAGGACATTTGCTGAAAGATGTAAATTAGAAAACCAAGAAAATGCTTTCTGTGTTTTGAAAAAAAATGTATTAACTAAATCGTGTATTGGAGGAATTGTTACAGCTCTAGATTATATACAAAAAGATTGTGGTAATGTACACTTTGATATTTGCTTTTGTCTGTCTTTGATGTCTCATTGCAACTTATCTGGTGATTGATCTGATCTAACGTTGTGTAATCTGTTCCACCTGCATTATGTGCTGAAACATCACTAACTGATGTAGTAAGGAAAAAGCATTTGCAAATTAAAAATCATCATGTACATTATATGATTGTACACATAGTGAGTGTCTGTAAGTTTCTGTTCTCATGGTAACACTTTCAATAAAACCAAAGAAGAAATGATAATAACTTGTTTGGTCTTATACTGCGGCTGGAGGCCTCAGGGTGGAGATAAAGACTGTCTGCTGAAGAACAATGAATTTTTAATAAAAGTTTAATATGCTGAGATAGTTTAGTGCTATAAAGGAGAAGAACGTTGCAATGCAGCAGATCTGCAGTCTCTTTGTTTCCAACATAAATTGAAGAGACAGTAAAGATTTTGGAGTTTTGTGCCTGCAGTAAACAGTATTTAACAGCTCTGTAATGAACAGGAGGCCTGCAGGTCGATGAGACTGGCAGCACTTGTTTAAAATACAACAATCACAGATCAGGAATCAATAAGTTCAACCTTCAGGTGTCAATGATGCCGACGGCCGTGCATTCATTAAATCTCTCAGTTCAGTTGAGAACTGAACAGCCAGTTAATCTGTTTCCACCTCACTCAAAAGGGACTGAAAGTGTTTTGTCCTAAATAATTTAACAGGACGACCATCAGGCCGTCATGAGTGTAAAAGCAATGTAAAAGGCATCAAAACTAACGACTAACTATTATCTGACCTAGCCTTCCCACATTCAAAGATTGTTCAGATAATAACAATGGTCCAAAATAATAAGACATTTCTTTGAAATCGAAAAAAATGTCCATCAAAAGTCTTCCATAAACTGAAGGGAAACACTGGAACCAACTCTAATAATTAATGTACATACTGCTAGAATGCATTTACTGTTACAAATATTCTGTCTAGTAGATTTTTAACTCCTTTCACATAGTGTGACTTGATTCAGCTCTGCTGCTGGCACGACAGGTCAACATTTTTGTGTTATCTCAGGTTTTGAACAGGAAGTAAACACATGAAAACTTGATTTTCTCCTTTTGTCTTGCCTTCAGATGTAAGTTAAGATACCAGAGTGTCACGAGATGTTTGTTTGGCTTTCAGGTATTTGGAGGAAACAGAAAAGAGTAAAGTCGGGCATACCCCTGTATGACTTGAACCTGATTATTATTATTACTACAGAAACTTCACTGCGCCTCTGAGAATCAAACAATCTATCAAGACCAACAGAAATATTTAGATTGCAAGACTAACAGAGACAATTGGGGCTAGAAAAGTTATTTCTCACATTTTGGATTCGTTAACATTTTTATGTTGCCAGATCTGGTGAGAACTCTTTGCTGAGACGGAGACAGGTGTGGAGCAAAGTTTTCTCCTGATTTGTCCATCAGAAAAATTCAATTTTTGTGTTTAGAAGACGTGTGTCCTGTGAAAAATGGTTCCAATTTTTACTTTGGTGTTTCCGGAGTGAAGGAATTGGTTAAAATCTGTGCCAATTGTCACTTTACCCATGGTTCTGCAAGAAGTGACTGAAATCTGTGACATTTCAGAAATGTATCCAAACTTCTGAGGAAGCTGCAGTGTTTGATCTGGTGAACTTCACACAAGCAAGTTAAAGTTTAATGCAGTTTTCTACAAACAGATATACACAGATAAATACAATTAAAAAAGCAACTTAAACACTAAATTGTAAAACGATGGGTTCCAATTTTGTGTTTTGAATCGAACATGATTGGTCTAATGACTCGGACTACAAACAGACGGAAACCAGAACATTTTTATATCAAAGTAACTCTGATAAGCAGTTTGATTGGGGGAATATGGGGCGGCTGTGGCTCAGTTGGTAGAGCGGGTTGCCCACTGATCGGTGATCGGATTGGTGGTTTGATCCCGACCATGGCAGCCTACATGTCAAAGTATCCTTGAGCAATACTGATACTGAACCCCAAATTGCTCCTGATGCTGCGTTCATCGGTGTGAGTATGAATTCCCAATGGTGGCAGGTGGCACCGTTTAGGGTAGCCTCTGCCACCAGTATGAATGTGTGTGTGAAAGGGTGAATGAGTCAGTCTGTAGTGTAAAGCGCTTTGAGTGGTCGCAAAGCGACTAGAAAAGGAATATATAAGTGCAGGTCCATTTACCATTTGAACCTGCCAGAGAACGAAAGTTAACTGTTTTTGTTTGTGGATTTTGATCTTCATTTTCCTTTCCCAACAGGAAAGTACTACATCGCCACGATGACGATGGTCACCGCATCAACGGCGCTCACCATCTTCATCATGAACATCCACCACTGCGGCCCCGAGGCGCGTCCCGTCCCGCAGTGGGCCGAGCGCTTCATCATGAACTACCTCGCCCGCATCTGCTTCGTCTACGAGGTTGGGGAGAACTGCCTCGGTGGGACGGCGTCCAAGAAACAGCCTCTGTCGCAGGAGGAGTCTGAAGCCCAGTCCGCCAACGCCGCCAACAGCGCCAACAGCGCCAAAGGAACAAACTGGGACGTGAACGGGCAGGTGTGGGGGGGGAAGGTGGAGGAGGGCGGGGCCGGCGAGGCGCTGAAGTCCAGGCAGGATGTGAACAACCAGAACGAGTGGAAACAGGATCTGTTTGTGACCATCGACCACTCGGAGGAGGAAGGAGCCGCCGGAGGAGGTGATAGCGAAGCCTGCGGAGGAGGAGGAGGAGGGGAGCACGTGGAGGAGAAGAAAGGTGTCGGAGGTGAAGAGGGAGGCGGCACTGGGGCGAGGAGGAGGGAGATCGTGGTCAAAATGCAGTGTATGTGTCAGCACCAGGGACTTCGCAAGAACATTGAGTACATTGCCAACTCGTACCAGGACCAGCGCGCCGCGCAGCTGCGCATCGGGGAGTGGAGGAAGGTCGCCAAGGTGATGGATCGCTTCTTCATGTGGCTCTTCTTCATTATGGTCTTCATCATGAGCATCCTTATCCTGGGGAAAGCCGTCTGACATGATCCGGCTCGCTGAGAGGGGGAGGGTCACGACTCGGTACTAGATCATTTGTTTAATGTTCCATTCAGTCTAAAAATCCATCTTCATTTCTCAAAACAAGTGATTGATGGTGGTTTTGTTCAAATAGTAACAAATTCAGATGAGTTAAAAGGTTTAACCGTTGATGTAAACTCTATCTGGCGTCTGGAAACAAAGAGTCCCACCAGGATGTTAGTTTGAAAGAGACTCGGCAACAGATTGGTGGATACTTGAACAAAAGGCCAGAGATAATTTTAAAAACTTTGAAAGGGTTTTCTCAAATAATGTGATATCAGCTGACAGAACTAAAATTATTCTGTTATAGAAACATCTGCAACACATGTCTTCATCAAATACTGACATTTGTGTAAAGTTGCCATTGTAAAGCCATATAATGCTAGAATATAACGAGATGTTAACGGTTATAAAACAACAAAAAACGGCGTTGAGAAGTGCAAAGCTCCGCCACATCGCCAATACATGTTTTTGACACAAAGGAACTTTTTCATATTTTTTAAAACTTCCTTTTTATTGTGTCCGCACCACAAGAATGAGGAGTGATTTTAATTCCTAGAAAGCTGTTTTGGGCGAGGAAGAGGAAACCAAATGAAATGTCAGATTTCCATCAAGTTTTTGTTTTTTTTCCACCGTTTGAGTTATCTTCTTCTGTAACAGTATAATGGTTTCCACATACAATAGTCTTGGATGGAAACAAGCATTCATTTACTTTTCCTTTTGATGATTTTTCTGAAACTCGTTTAAAAATTTGTGATACATTTGGATGGAAATCTGGTTTATACAGTTTTTCCAGAGCTCCTGATAAAAAAAATAAACTTCAACTTCACTCATAAACCAAACTGACCGCTGAGAAAAAATGTTTTATGCAGCTTGATGCGACATCAAATTTGTTTAAAAATGATCTAAAAAGGTGCATTTTAAGCTGGTTTCTGCATGGTTCACTTGTTTGAAGGAAAAGTTGATTTTAAAGATGAAACTCATCATTACATGTTTTAAAGAGATGAATATACATTATATGATGCGGCAGGCGACATCTTAACGTGATGATCAACAATTAAATATATATTTGTTAACATTAAGACACGCACACACACACACCTCACTATCAAAGTTTAAAAAACGCTTTGTTTGCCACACTGTGTGCTTTTTGACAACTTAATGATTAATGCAGGGTTGTTTTTTACTCACTGATCACATTTAAATTAATATATTTTTTTAATTTATCAATCCATCTTTCAGTACAGTATATAAGAGTATTCCCAAGTCAACGCTTCCTTGAATTACCTGAAGTTTGAAGATTTAATTTAATAAAAGACTTGAAAATATCAGAATTGTAAGAATGACCAAATTCTCATTGGTTGTACAAACAATAGTGTTACTTTCATCAAGTGTTTCTTCCAGCTTAAAACACCAGGCACTCTTCCGAAAAAGCCCAAAGCGTTTTGTAACTCACTTCACATTTGAACAAGAAGTGCCCTGAGAAGTCTTTAAAACAACAGCTTGAGTTTCTCCGCGTTTAACGAGATGCACCTGAATGCACCACAAAGTCCCTGTGGACGTCCACACCTGGTGCAGCTGCAGAGAATCAGAAAAGAGACGATGTGTCGTCTTCGAAGTGTTTTTCCGACAAACGTTCTCGGGTCTGCAGCGACTTATGGTAAAAATTGAGACTTTTTAGTACTTCACATGTATTGTCGGGCCACCCAGCTTGAAGTCGTGACATCCCAAACAAACCGAGACGTTTGGTTACCGTATGTGTTGTGGAGTTTATGAGTGAATGCACCATGAAGTCCCTGTTGACGCCCCTTTTAATGCCATTTGGGTGATTCTCATGAACATGGTACAGCTCATAGCAAACTTCCAAGAGCATTGAATACATATTTTCTTTGACCCTTTATAACATATACAATCTAAAGTCACTGTTTAATATGAATTTATAATCTATTTTTAAAAAATTAAGGCATTTTCTGACATTTTTAGAGACACTGAGCAAAATTCATTACCGTAACACATTTTTAAATAAAAAAAACAAAGAAAGTTTCTTTTTTCTTTGGTGAGCATATTTAAGTGCTTGCCAAGGGGTAGCTGGTATCACCAAAAGGTATTTTATTAAAATTTACACAGATTTTAATGCAAACGATTCTATCATTACCGTAACATTTAACCATTTTTCTCATCAATTTTCATTCAGATTTTGTTCTTTATACATTGTTAAAAACCGTTATGTTTGATTGTATTCTGTTAAATTATACATTTTTAAACAAATGTATATTTATTTTTTATAAAGTTTATTGAATTTTTTTGTATATAAGTGTGGGGAAACCATGACATTTTTATCTGGACTCATTACGGTAATGAATTTGTGAATCAAAAATATGTTTAAAAATATAGAAAATATCATTTTAACACAAAACAATGAATTGTGCCTCATAATGGCTATATTGTTCATTCATATAAAAGTGAAATATATTTAGTTTAATAAAGTATGTCCTTATAATCTTCACAGACAGAACTTCATGAGAATCACCCATTTGTTATTTACACACAGTAACTCACAGGGAACGCAACATTTTCAAACTGACTTCAACGAGGCAGGAAGATTTTTAAAGTTGTGATGTTTCTTCGTCATCTCTCTTTGAAGTGTAAGTTAAATTAAGTACCGTATTTCCTCAAATAGTAGCCGGGGCTTCTATTAATAAAAATCTGTTTGTTCCATATTGGAAGTACTGGGATGTAAACAAACAATGAACAGCTGAATGTTCATTTTAACAGGATTTAAAATGTCTAAACTAGTAAAAAGCCCAGCAGAACGTGTGTAAACGGCTGGACTTTCCAGAGAATGACTAGGACAGCAGAGAAACAACCATATTTACCTTCAGGACTAACTCGTGGGGACAAACTTCTAAATACAGAAATCTGTTACCGTCAGATGATGTTTCCTGAATGGTGTTCTCCGTAGATCACCTCTGGTTGGAGTTAGGATTTCAGTTTAAGGTGAGGCCTTGTAGAGAGAACTGTTTGGGGTTCAGGTAAACCTGGGCTCATGTTAACAACTTAAAGGAGGACTGGTTGGGGTCAGGGGTCAGGTTGGCGCAAAAAAAAGTCACAAAATGAAAGAAAAAAAGCTAAATTCCTTAAAAAAAGACACAAAATGACCAAAAAAAGACAGAATTATCAAAAAAGACACAAAATTACAAACAAAAAAAGACACAAAAAGACACTAAATGACAAAAAAACCCAAAATGACAGAAAATAACTAAATTACTTAAAAAGACACAAAATGACAAAAAAAGACACAAAAATGACCCAAAAAAAATTACACAGAATTACCAAAAAAGACACAAAATTATTTAAAAAGACACAAAAAAGACATAACACGACAAAAAAAAGACACAAAATGACCAAAAAAAAGACACAGAATGACCAAAAAAGACAGAGAAAGGAGGACTGGTTGGGGTCAGGGGTCAGGTTGGGTGGAAAAAAAAGACAGAAAAAAAGCTAAATTCCAAAAAAAAAAGACACAAAATGACCAAAAAAAGACACAAAATTACTAAAAAAAGACACAAGATGACCAACAAAGACAGAGAAGGAGGATTGGTTGGGGTCAGGGGTCAGGTTGGTGCAGGTTAAGGTAAGACACCCGGCTTATAAAAGAGGCCGGCTTTTATTTATTAAAAACTGTTTTTACACCCGGTTACTAAATGATGCCGGTCATTAATAGGGGCCCGGCTTTACATTGAGGAAATACGGTATGTAAGTGAATGTTGAAAATGGGGCGTTTTATAGAAATTTGTCGGGACTCGGGACGTGCAGCTTGAAAGTGGGAAAATATGGAACAATCTGGGTCGTCCGGTCGCCGTGAACTAAATTCTAGTATTAGACAAAAGCCTGAAAGCTGGACAGCCTCCTGAGTCGGAACTGTGGATGTCTAGAGATCGGCTTAGTGGAAGGTCAGCCTGCTGAATGTCTGCTCTATTAAAACAAATCCTTTCTTCTAATGAAACGATAAAACACTAATTTAAAAAGTTCACAGGAGCAGCAGATGAACTGAGTGAGGTTGTTTTCACAGTTTAATTATGATTCAGAGAAAATCCTGCATAATTTATGTTTCACTCACTGCATGACACGAGTTATTCACTGCAAGAACGAGTTTTATCATCGTGTGTCCAGTTTTAATTTGTTCAAATTAATCAAATAGGTGCAAACAAAATGAGCAATATGTGGTCGGATTAAAGAAGAATTTTCTTTTTGAAGAAATCATTTATTTTTTCACTGTAAAACGTTCAGATCAGTACATAAGTTGGTTAAAATGACTCAATATTCAAGTTAAAGTGATATTATCCTGAAGTATTTAACAGTTTTTACGCCTGGTTCCAAATTAAAGAAATCTTCTTTGTTGTTTTTTTGCAGCATTCACAACATAAATACAAGAAATGCCAAATTTTTCACTGTAACTACTCGTCATGTATCCTGTTTGTGTAACGTTTGTCACATGACACAGTGTTGATGCCATTAAATACATTAAAGTTTTCTTATTAAAGCAACTTTGTTTACTGAAGTTTGTGAAGACTTTTTTTCAGGTATAATTTAGTATTTTCCATGCAGTCTAATTGATACTTAATACTGTTCTTAGTTTAATTATGACCATTATTATTATTATTATTATTATTATTATTATTATTATTATTATTGTAGTAGAAGAGAAGGAGACGTTGGAGGGAAGAACTTTGGGTTTGGATCATCTGCAGTTATCCATAATTGTTTGGGTGGCGCACACCGAAACAAAACAAAAAACGTATAACTGAATTTCAGAGATTCTGTTTTGCCTCTTTCAGTATAAAGGCTCGTAAAAAACAATGACACAGAGGGAAAGTAATGCTCGTATATTTTGGTTTATGTTTGTTTTTTATTTTACCGTTGTTTATAAACGTAATATTTTGAGTTTCACAACAGTCCTGTTCAACTCTCTAGAGTCCATGAAATCACCTTCACATGACTTCTTCATGATGTGAAGACATAAAAATGAAGCCATGTTGAGTCTTACCATCAGCTTCCAAATAAAGTTCTGGCTTGAAACTCCATCCCAGATTTTTTTTGATGATATTCGGCCAAGTAAAACTGGAGATAATGTCAAATAAATTTAGTATAAAAATATAGAACTAGATATTATCCTCATTTTATCTGTTGTATGTAATATTTGCACCCTGTATTCATATTTGCAACATTTAAAATTCTGTGTGAAACACAAAATTTTAAGGTCAGATTTCATGTTTTCCTTTGTTTCTTGTGGGTTCAACATTTTGATCAAGTAAGTCAAAGTTACAAATGAATTATCAGGACATATAGATGGGGTAACGCAGAAAAAAATGATACCAACATGGCACGGTAAGAGTTTTTAACTGAATTAATTAATTTAATAGTAGCCAAAGATTTCAGAGGGTTAATGCATAACGTATCTGTATATCACTGTCATTATCAAATCGATAATAGAGTGAGCTCCAGTTTCACTCACTACAACAATCATCATCAACATGAAAAACTTTGGGCTCATTGAATCCACAAGAGTCTCAGCTTTACACTCAGAGCTGATTCATGCAGCTCTCAGACTGTTTAGGACCCCAGGATGCACATAACACAGTTTATTGCATGTTATCAGCATAAAGTGGGCATGTCAGTAAAGAGGAGACTCGTGGGGACACAGAAACTAATTCCCATTCAGATATCTGAAGGTCGGAGGGACCACTTGAACATTTAAATCTAATTTTAAAGACAGAAAGTATGTGACAAATAATCTATCACAGGGTTTTCTTTTTCTTCCACCAGCTACATAAACAGACCACTGATCACTGTTTCACACTAACGAGTCTGGTTTGTTCTTCAATGTTGATCAGTTAAAGACAAATGTAGAAGATACAACAAAAACAAATCATTCTTTTAATCAGTGTGTTGTTTCAGTAACTCTTCTGCTGTGTGGATTGAGTTGATGTTGATCAGCAGGAAGTTGAACTGCAGGAACAGGAAGTGAGCAGCAGATGGAGCTGAAGAGCTTTAACATTCATTCAGCCTCACACTGAATCTCTCCTCGTTGCCACTCAGGCCTCTTCCCCTCCTCAACATGAACACTGCCTTTTATTTTATACTTAGTGACACACAAAACGTAAAAACCCAGGACTTTCAACAGGAGAACAAAAAAAGATGTAAAATGAACAACAAAAGACACAAATGACCAAAAAATGACATACAAGACCAACAAAAGACGTAAAATGACCCCAAAAAAGACACAAAGACCAAAACAATACGTAAAATGACAAAAAAGGAGATAAATTAACAAAGAAAACACCTAAAATGACAAAAAAATGACATACAAGACCCGCAAAAGATGTAAAATGACAGAAAATATGTAAAATTGCCAAATAATGACCAACAAAAGACACAAATGACCAGAAAATACGTAAAATGACAAAAAAAGAGATAAATTACCAAGGAAAAGACATAAAATGACAAAAAAATGACATACAGGACCAACAAAAGAGATAAAATGACAAAAAACAAATGTATGCTAATGTATAATGTTATTTTTTATTATGTTACCAAGGGATACCCTAAAGAGTCATGGTGGGAATTTTTCTTCGGAACTACTTTTGTGTTGGCTCATCACTGTTGTATATAAATATATTTATATAAATATAATGTGGTGAGTGGACCGCCGCCACCGGTGACCACGGTGTGAGTGGACACGCCCGCCACAGTCACCGTGTTGTTGCAGCTGCACAGATAAGCGTTAGTTATCTGGGAGTTAAAGACGGAGCGCTGCTGCTGCTGAGGGCTGACCGACCTCCGACCTTGTGCTGCGTCTGTCATTGTGGCTGCTCTGAGGTCGTTTTAATCACCGCTCTGACACATTTGTTTACTCTGGGCGGTTCGGACGTGGTTGTTTCAGCCGTTTCTGAGCTCCTGTTGTGTGTTAGTGAAGCTGCAGTCACATCAGAGCAGAGAGCTCTGTTGGCTCAGTTCAACAGAAGCAGCAAAGAGTCGTCTAACTATAGCAGCCAAACAGAGCCGTCACATTCGGGTTCTGAAACTAGCTTTTTGTTAGGGTACAAAACACGAATGGAACAGTTCTGTGAAAAGAACACAGTGATTTCTGAACTTTATGAACAGACGGGACAGGAAATTGTCAAAGAGCTGGTAAAGCGATACTCCGGTATCGGAGATCTGGACGGTTCTGATCGTAGAATAGAAAGCTCCAGCAGGCTGACAGAGTCACCAAACTACAAGGTTTTACTCCAAAAAAATGAGTGTTCACTATAAGGTCAAACATTCCTTCCACTTCCTTAAGGTTCAGAAAAAAAAACAGGCTGGAATAAATAATAAAAACTAGCAATAAAATATACTTCTGGACATAACTTCCAACAGCGGGGCACAAACCCCGGTCTCAGGGTGCGAGTGAGGGGATATGGATGGGTCAAACGAACCAGAACTTTCACCAGGAGAACGTCTAAAGAAGGACCAAAAGACAAAACCCCCCACAAAATTACCAGGAAAAAAATTACCAGGAAAAGACACTTACTTGATTCCTATGGTCTATGTCTATTACCTTCAGGTTGAATGCACTTATTGTAAGTCGCTTTGGACAAAAGCGTCTGCTAAATGACATGTAATGTAATGTAATTACTGAAAAAGACACTAAAGGAATAAAAAAAGATATAAAAATTACCAAAAAATACAATAAAGAAATAAAAAAGACACTAAAGAAACAAAAGATACTAAATTACCAAAAAAAGAAACAAAATGACAAAAAAGATACAAAATAACCAAAAAAGACACGAAAGAAACAAAAAAAGACACTGAACAAAAAAATCAAAAAATGACAAAAAGACACAAAAATTACCAAAAAAGATGCAAAATGACCAAAAAAAGATGCAAAGTGACCAAAAAAAGAGACTAAAAGGAACAAAAAAAGACACGAAAGAAACAAAAAAAGACACTAAATTACCAAAAAAAAAGAAAAAAAGACACAAAAGAAACAAAAAAGACGCAAAATGATAACCCCCACCCCCTTAAAATTTTGAAATTAAGCAAAAATGACAAAATTACCAAAAATGATTTCAGAACTACAAAAAAAAATTGTCATAAAAGACCAGAAAGGCCTTAACTGTCTCCCAGCAGACCAGTGTTGGTGTCCATGTTTGACCAAAGGTCAGCATGTGATTCAAACATCTCTTAACTTCCTGCATCTGGTTTTTACTGAACTATGTCACTTCCTGTAGTCACGTCGTCCTCCTAACTACTTCACTTCACCATTTACATCATTTATTTCCTCTTTAAACTGTCTTTTAGAGCCCAACCAGGAACTGTTTGGCCCTAACCTTAGAGAACTGCTGACGGAGCACAAATTCAACCAAACGGCAGCTTTTTTCTTTACAACACTGAACCTTATGATTATGTAGAATGATGTGTTGATCTCCTGCGGATGGTATTTTGGGGTAGGAACAAACAACACATGGTTGTATGTTTTAGAGGACTTGTTGGACTTTACGTTGCTTCAACACAGGTCAGTATTTGAGGGATAACTACCAATTTCAGTACATTACTTTACACATGAAATGATACAAACGGTTCATGAGAACAGCGACTGTATTTCAGTTTCTTCTCTCTTACAGGTCGTACAGAGCACAAACAACAACAAGTTTATTTCCTTGTCGGCGTCAGTAAACTTGTGCACTAAGAGTTCTGCAGTAAAACTTTGTTGTGAACAGTACAAACTATGAAAGCTATGAACTGTTTCATGTTGGGAGCTCAGGGGAGCACAGTGCCCCCCGACGGTCCACCAGTTTCATCAGTGTGTTCCCGTTGTCACAACAGCCAGTAACGAGTGTTAATGTTTCTGATCATTAATGAGGTCCACTGTGAGTGGCTTCCTGACAAAACACTTATCAACACTTTCTGATGGTAATTAGCCCTCAGGGAGCAAAGACAGAGGAGGTGATGGATGTTTATCAGAGCTCAGAGGATCACGCTAATGAAAGCTCCTGGGATCTACAGGGAGGAAACTTCAGCTGCTGGTTTTCATACACAGCAAGACAACTTCTGACATTCAGGGTCCAAAACAAACTTTTCATCTGGTGCCATCAATCTTTGAATCTTCATAATATAACGGTCTGTTGGACAGACTCCTCACACAGGTTTTTTGGCTTTAATCACAACCAGGAATTTCATCCATAAAACACAGAATTGTGCTTCTGTCCGGGTTCTTTCAGTCTGAAAGCTGCGTTTCCTGGTTCCCAAACAACAAAGAACGAGTCTACACAATGGTTTCCCCAGTTCGGTTTGGAAGAAGTTGACAGAACCCTGAACTCAGCCTCGTCCAACACCTTCGGTATAAACTAGAGCACCAACTGTGAGCCATAAAGACAAGTTGCAAAATTATTTTGAAAGCCTTTCCTGCGCTCACGCTTCTTTAGAATCAGAGACAGCGGACGGACAGAGAAGGCAGAGAGAAAAGTGTGAAGGCTGCAGGCTGGAGTCTCTCCGGCCCCTGAATGCCTCACTGCAGCTCTTAATTCAATTAACCTGCTGGTCACTGAGACACCTGGGAGCTCTGAGGCCTCCAGGACGCTCATTACAGCCCAATTATGAGTGGAAAAGGTCACTCAGTAGAGTTCAAATCTCTGCCAGGTCAAAATCTCTAGCTAGCTCAGCCAGAAGCTGTGAGACACTCTCCTCTTGTACAATTGTTGGACGGACAAATATAATATCATTTAATAAACTAATGGATGATGGGGAGGCCATTCGTTCTGGATTATGGCTGCATGGCTGGCTCACACTGCTCTTCCACCAGCCGTACAGCGGTTTACAACTTTAAAACCAAAACATTTGTACTGAATGACAATAACAACCCAAACTGCATGTTATCAGCATAAAGTGGACATAGCAGCTCAATTTATTCACTGAGCTCAAGTTTCACTCACTAACATCATCAACATGAAGAACTTTGGGCTCATTGGATCCACAAGAGTCTCAGCTTTACACTCAGACCTGATTTATGCAGCTCTCAGACTGTTTAGGACCCCAGGATGCACAAAGACTCACACACAAGAGGACACAACAACACATTTACTGCAGGAGAAACTCTGACTGTTATCAGCATAAAGTGGGCATGTCAGTAAAGAGGAGACTCGTGGGTTATCAACATAAAGTGGGCATGTCAGTAAAGAGGAGACTTGTGGGTTATCAACATAAAGTGGGCATGTCAGTAAAGAGGAGACTCGTGGGTTATCAACATAAAGTGGGCATGTCAGTAAAGAGACTCGTGGGTTATCAACATAAAGTGGGCATGTCAGTAAAGAGGAGACTCGTGGGTTATCAACATAAAATGGGCATGTCAGTAAAGAGGAGACTCGTGGGTTATCAACATAAAGTGGGCATGTCAGTAAAGAGGAGTCTCGTGGGTTATCAACATAAAGTGGGCATGTCAGTAAAGAGGAGACTCGTGGATTATCAGCATAAAGTGGGCATGACAGTTAAGAGGAGACTCGTGGGGTATCAACATAAAGTGGGCATGTCTGTAAAGAGGAGACTCGTGGGTTATCAACATAAAGTGGGCATGTCAGTAAAGAGGAGACTCGTGGGTTATCAACATAAAGTGGGCATGTCAGTAAAGAGGAGACTCGTGGGTTATCAACATAAAGTGGGCATGTCAGTAAAGAGGAGTCTCGTGGGTTATCAACATAAAGTGGGCATGTCAGTAAAGAGGAGACTCGTGGGTTATCAACATAAAGTGGGCATGTCAGTAAAGAGGAGACTCGTTGGTTATCAACATAAAGTGAACATGTCTGTAAAGAGGAGACTAATATGTAACATAGAACCCAATTTATTCAGAAATCTGGAGGTCAGGGGTCAAAGGACCAGTTTGAAAATGGACATCACCCCCCCAAACAATTTTGTTTGGTAAGCTTTGCTTGAAGTGCAACTCTTTCTTTCTGTGGGACAATAAGTGACATCTTTGGAAGAAATAATCATCCTTGTCCAGTCTTGAGACCAGCTTCAGACCTGCAGAGGGTGTTTCAGGGCGGGGTTGATGTTTCGACGGTAACTGGCCTCACTGACGGCATCAGAACACGAAGTAAAATCAATAAAAGTTAAAGCACTCTCCTAGACAAGTCAGAGCATCAACTCTCCGATGAGAGGACGGGAGGATGGATCAGGACGATTTACAGTGCTGCCGTCATTAGACATTAACTTTTAATTTGTGTGTTTGATGAAACACTGAACTGCTCACTGTTTTATTGCAGGTAATATTGTGATTTTTTTTTTATTTAGTCAAATCAGAGAACTCTTTAGTTCACGTTTGTTTGACATTATTTTACTAGAGTTCACCGTTGTTAGAATGTTGTTTTAGGTCTGAAATTCTTATCCCTGATGCCTGTTTGGAGGTTTTGATGAACTTGTGTTTTACAGAGTGGTTCTGCTTGGGATGGAGAACGTGACGGTGGTGACTCCTCTCAAACAGCCGATTGTGTTCGAGCTGGAGGGTTTCTTTATCCCTCTGGGCTACGGCGCCTTTTTCTTTACCCTGGCCCTTATTCTCTTCATGATAATCCTGCTGGCCAACGGCCTGGTGCTCGGCGCCATCGTCCTGGACAAGAACCTGCACAGGCCCATGTTTGTGATGGTTGGTAACCTGATGGTCTGTGACTTGTTGGGGGCCACGGCCGTTCTGCCACGCATCATGATGCACTTCCTGATGGGCCAGAAGAAGATTGCCTACATCCCGGCCATCGCTCAGGCCTTCAGCGTGCATACGTACGGCACGGGAGTGCAGACCATTCTGGGTGTGATGGCCTACGACAGGTTTCCAAACACAGCAGCACATTCCAGTTTGTTACTGTCGAGCCAAAACGGTGCAAAGTGTTTGATCAAAGAGCTGATTTACAACTTCAAAACTTAACTATGTCTGGCTGTTTGCGTTTTTTTTTGTTGTTGCTGCATGTCAAACCCTCTTTCCCTCCTCTGAAGTATACTGTCTTTGTTTCTATAAATTGCTCTTTTAGATACCATCTTAGTGTTAATGCACACAATTTCTTCTTCATGGACAAGCAGCCATAAATTGTCACCTGGTTCATATGTTTGTATGTGAGCAGGAGCAACTTCAGGATATCTTAAAGTTCACAATTCACCTTTGTCCTGCTCTTTGTTTAATTTTGCCGTAAAAAGCGTCTTTGAGTATCTAAAGAAGCACAACATATATGTATTGTACCGTTGTTAATATTAAATTTACAAACAAATGCAAAATCATACATTTTATTAAGCTTTCATTTGGACAGATAATCTTACTTAGACGCAGGTTTATATTCTCTATGAAAATATGTTTGACTGTAGAAAGTGAAGGATGTGTTTGTGTCTGCAGGTACATTGCAGTGTGTGAGCCTCTCAGGTATAACACCATCATGACGCCGGCTCGGCTGCTCTCCTGCTGCACTCTCGCCTGGTTTTTCGCTCTGCTGGGTATTATTGTTCTCTTCTCCTTCCACATGAACGCCCCTCTGTGTGGCAACCTCGTCCAACACGTCTACTGCAGCAACCGATCCATCCTGAGGCTGGCCTGCAGGCCCACCCCCATCAACAACATCTATGGTCCGTTTACAGCAACACACAGAGTCTGATATTAAACAGTGGCCCTTATCCACAGGCCCTATGTTTATGGAGTTACTTTAATGTCAAGATTCAGACACAGCAAACAGAACTGTGAAATTTGACAACAAAACTTTTGGCTTTGCAAACAAAAGTTTACAATAATACATTTTATTTATTACTTTACTTGCAAAAACATTTTAATTGCAAAATTGATAATTTAGCTACCAAACAAACTCTATTTGGTTGAACAATAAAGACACAGAAGTAACTCGAGATGACAGAACGAGGTGTAAAGGTTGATATGCTACTTTATTAACTAAAATATTTCTCCTCCCTATGTTTTTGTAGGTCTGGTTATTACCTGGTCTTACAAATCTGTCACCTTCATCATTACTGCAGTTTCCTACTTCAGAATCCTGCACGTTTCTTTAAAACGTGGCCGAGCTGCGAGCAGGAAGGCCTTCCAGACGTGCACGGCACATCTCACTGTGTATGTGCTCTATGAAATAGCTACAGTGGTCATAGTTGTGAGTCACAGGTTCCCCTCACTCTCACAAAACATCAAGAAGTTCATCAGCATCCTGTTCATCATCCTGCCGCCGGCTCTCAACCCCATCATCTACGGACTGGCCAGTAAAGAGTTACGGAGGAGCATCATCAAGCAATTTACCAATTTACGAATCTGTCAAAAAAAAATGAGACCACTTTAACTTCTATTCCTGATAATTTCCCTAACTGAAGAACAGTCTTTTACTGAGAGGGGTCTGGCTGCAGACCTCCACCGACAGGCCCCCTCCACCGTCAGGCCCCTTCCACCTTCAGGCCCCCTCAACAGTCGAGCCTCCTGCACCGTCAGGCCCCCTCCACCGTCAGGCCCCCTCAACAGTCGAGCCTCCTGCACCGTCAGGCCCCCTCCACCGTCAGGCCCCCTCAACAGTCGAGCCTCCTGCACCGTCAGGCCCCCCTCCACCGTCAGGCCTCCTCCACCGTCAGGCCTCCTTCACAGTCAGGCCCGGAAGTAACGTTTTCTTTTTCTTTTTACGATTCACAAGGAACGTAACTTGTTTCTTTTTGAGTCTGTCAAAAAGAATGAGACAGCTTTAACTTCTGAGTCTGTCAAAAAGAATGAGACAGCTTTAACTTCTATTCCTGATCATTTCCTGAACTGAACAACAATCTTTTACCGAGAGGGGTCCGGCTGCAGCCCTCCACCGTCAGGCCCGGAAATGTCAGGGTTTTTTTTTACGCATCACTGCCGTTGTTGTACTTGTAGTATATTTAGTTTTTCTTCATTTATCCCTTCTCATTGAGCCATGGCAAAAAGTTTGCACCCTGGACAGATGCATCGGAAGCTGTCCAGCGAGGTGAGGTTCCACCAGTGTTTAAATGAAAGAAACAAAGGTTAAAGAACATTACTGAGGGCTGTTTATTAATGCAATACATTTTCTGTATTTGTATTTGTTTGTTTGTTTTGAGGTTACTCCTACATTATGTTTCAGTTTTGGTAATTGTTAAACTATTCAGTCTTTAAAATCAGGTTCACTATGCCAGCGTTCAGGGAACATTTTCTTCCTTGGTAGTACTCTATTTTTTGTTTGTTTTTTACCTGATGAAAGCGTCTGCTCAAACCTAAAAATATTTACATAAAAGGCACAATTGACTACAACTAGGATGGTTCACAGCAGTGGCACCTTCTGTCCTCTGTCAAGTCTAATTTGTAGTGACTGTAAAGAATGTGCCACCCCTCTAGATATGAGTCCCAGTTCAATAACTGGATGTGATATTTGTTTCTATTTGAACTATGAAAATGACTTTGTTTTTAAGGAAGACGAGCAAATGCAGCCTCAGCAAGCTGACGTCTCACAGGATGCAGAGACAACAGAGGAAGTGGTCGGATTGTTTCCCAGTTCTGTGCTGCTTACCCAACAGGGACCCTCTTTCTATGGTTTATTCAGACAGAATGCAAAGGGTCATTTTCATATATTCGGTACTAACTTTTTTCCTTCTCTTCCATAGACCAGTCTGGAGCAGAGAACTTTACCTGACTGCAAAAAGAAGCAGAATGGGTCCAGGTCTCAAAATCAATCAAATCAAATAGTCTTTATTGTCATTATATAGTTCACTATACAACGAAATTGAAAGTGCCACTGCATATGGTGCATAGTTATGACAATCATAACACAAAACAACATGAGTAAAAACATTTTAAAAAATACCGAGCTAAACAAGGACAAAAACAAGAACAAGGACATGTGATGTAATAAATAAGTATAAAAATAAATAAATGGATACTTAAAATGCTATAATTCATACATGAGGTAAATTGAGTGTTTTGCACATATCAATTGTATTGCACGTGTCCGTTTTATTGCACTTTTTAATTAATTTATCCTGTGTGGGTGTTGAGAGTTCTGGGTGTTAAGAGTTCTGACAGCCCAGGGAAAGAAGCTGTTTTTCATCCTGCTAGTTCTGCATTTAAGGCTTCTGTACCTCCTCCCAGAGGGCAGCAGGCTGAGCAGGTGCTGACCTGGGTGAAGGTGGTCACGGGCGATCTTCCTCGCTCTGGAAAGACATCGGGAGCTGGCGATGTCGTCCAGGGAGGGCAAGGGGCAGCCGATTGTTTTTTCAGCTGACCTAATCACCCTCTGCAGCTTCTTTTTATCAGCTGCTGAGCAGCCAGCAAACCACACAGAGATGGAGAACATTAAGACACTCTGGATGGTGGAGCGGTAGAAGGTTACCAGCAGCTTCTCCTCCAGTCTGTTCCTTTTCAGTACTCTCAGGAAGTGGAGTCGCTGCTGGGCCTTCTTCACCACTGCTGACGTGTTGCTTGACCAGGTCAGGTCCTCTGAGATGTGAGTCCCCAGGAATTTGAAGGTGGGGACCCTCTCCACACAGTCTCCATTGATGAGGAGAGGAGCCGTGTCAGATTTTTGCCTCCTGAAGTCTATGACCACCTCCTTGGTTTTTTTGGTGTTGAGGCTCAGGTTGTTTTTCGCACACCACGCTGCTAGATGTTGCACCTCGTCCCTGTAGGCCGACTCATCATCTCCAGTTATGAGCCCCACTATGGTGGTGTCGTCCGCAAATTTGATTATGGTGTTTGTGGGGTGAGTGGGGATGCAGTCATGGGTGTAGATGGCATACAGGAGAGGGCTCAGCACACAGCCTTGTGGAGAGCCGGTGCTGAGCGTGAGGGTGGAGGAGTTGTGGGCACCAACCTTAACAGTCTGTGGGCGGTTTGAAAGGAAATCTCTGATCCAGGCACAGGTGGGAGGGGGAAAGTCCAGGGCAGCCAGCTTGTCCACCAGGATGTCAGGAATGATGGTGTTGAAGGCTGAGCTGTAGTCGACGAACAGCATCCTCACCGAGGTCCCCGGGTGCTCCAGGTGGCTCAGAGCACAGTGGAGGGCTGTCGAGATGGCATCGTCTGTGCTCCTGTTGGTCCTGTATGCAAACTGGTGTGGGTCAAAGGCAGGGGGGAGGCAGTCCTTAATGTGTTGTGACACCAGTCTCTCAAAACATTTTGCAACTACTGATGTTAGTGCAATTGGTCTGTAGTCATTGAGGTTTTTGACGGTTGAGTTTTTGGGGACAGGGATAATGGAGGCTGACTTGAGACAGGCTGGGACGGTGGCGTGTGACAGAGAGAGATTGAAGATCTTAGTGAAGACAGGCGAGAGTTGGCTAGCACAGGCTTTGAGTACTTCACCAGTAACTCCATCGGGACCAGCAGCTTTCCTCATCTTCACTGATCTGAACACTCTACTCACTTGATGTTCCTGGACAGTGAGTGTGTGTGGGCTGTCAGTCTGTGGGGGCAGTGTGGCTGGGTGGGGGCTCATGGCCTCAAAGCGGGCAAAGAAATGGTTTAACTCCTCTGCCAGTGAGGCGTCACTGCTGATGGTAACTGAGGAGCTGCCTTTATAGTTAGTTATCTGTTTTAGTCCTTGCCACACCTGCCGGGGGTTGTTGTTGGACAGGTGTTCCTCTACCTTCTTCTTGTAGGCCACCTTGGCACTTTTAATCCCTCTCCTCAGGTCCGCTCTTGCAGTACTGTACAGGTCCTGGTCACCCGTCCTGAAGGCGGAGTTACGAGCCCTCAGGAGTGACTGTACTTGGCCTGTCATCCAGGGCTTCCGGTTTGGAAAGACACGGATGTGCTTTTCCACTGTTACATTGTCCATGGAGAACTTGATGTAGGACAGTACGGAGTCGGTGAAGACCTGAAGATTCTGATGCTCAAACATACTCCAGTCAGTGGTGGCGAAGCAGTCCTCCAGCTGAGAGAGAGCACCCTCTGGCCAGGTTTTTACAGTTATTGTAACTGGCTTGGTTTTCCTCCTGAGGGGAGTATATGCAGGGATGAGCAGCAGGGAGAGATGGTCAGACAGGCCCAGATGTGGGAGGGGGACAGCTATGTAGGCATGCTTAAGATTGGAATAAACCCGGTCCAGTGTGTTAGCCCCTCTGGTGGAACACTGTACATACTGTACAAATCTGGGAAGGACAGTCTTAAGGCATGCTTGGTTAAAGTCCCCAACGATGATTTGTACTCCCTCAGGATGAGCCAGTTGCAGTTTATTGACAGTGTCATGTAGGTGAGTGAGAGCCATGCTAACGTTAGCATCTGGTGGAATGTAAACAGCAGTGATGATCACTACTGTTAGCTCTCTAGGCAGGTAGAAGGGCCTACAGACAACTGTCATAGCTTCAATGTTGGGGGAGCAGTGTGTGTCTGTGATCTTGCTGTTATTGCACCAATCATTGTGGACATAAACACACAGTCCTCCTCCTCTGCTCTTACCCGAGTCTCCGTTCCTGTCGAAGCGGTGGGTGGTCCGACCCGCTAGCTCAACCGTAGCGTCCGGGATTAGCTGGTGTAGCCACGTCTCTGTGATGACCAGCACACAGCAATCGCGAACGGTAGCGTTAGCTGCAAGGTGAAGCTCCAGCTCATCGATCTTGTTAACGATGGATCTCACGTTGGACAGGAAAATGCTGGGTAGTGGGGGTTTGAGCGGCTGTTTCCTTAGCCTGGCTAGCAGGCCCGCTTGGCAACCCCGATTCTGCTTCCGCTCTCTACGCCGTCTGCGCCGCTTGCCGGTGCCGCCAACAATCCAGGGAGCCCCCGGAGATCGTGCTATAGCCAGCGGGATGTTGTGAGTTTGCTGGAAAACTCTCGAGACAACAGCCTCGTGACGTAGTCCGAGCCTCAGGAGCTCTATACGACTGTACACAGTTGTCGCATTACAACATGTACTGAAACACACTGCATACACATATAACGCAATCATCATAATAATACACCGATACAGAGAGCCAAGAGCCGCTGCGTCCATGCGCGCCGCCATCATCGCCATCATCGCAGCCAGATGTGCTGCAGATGGGAGAAGAGGAGCTTGCTGAGGCTGCAGAGCCGTTTGGAAAGCTCTGGCTGGATGAAGCAGGTGAAGGAACAAGTGAAGGCTTCCATGATCATGAAATGGAACAATCTTGGAGCCATTCAAGTTTGTTTTTCATGATATTGAAGATGTGGAAGTTCTGTGAAGAAATCGTCGGCCGCAGAGGATATTTCCACGTCTCTAAGCTGTCAGGATGTCAAATGAAAATTGTCTGACTTTGAATAAAAATAAAGTGCTATTATTGTACCAATATGCTTTTATTTTGTCTTTTTTATGCAACACTTTTTTCATGCATCGTTCTGTATCAGATCAAGTGCAACGCTTGAATTTCCAACCGAGGATGAATAAAGTATTGTAGATTGTGATAAAGAGGCCTAATTTAAACTACATATTGGTTTTCAAATACAATTAAGTGGATTGAAGTAATACGTATTATTTTTCAATGGTTAATTCTGAGGAGTGTGATTTCTAAGAAAGAGAAGGGAGCCTTAAGCTCCAGCTTCAAACTTAACAAGCTTTTTTAAAATGAATTTGTCACTCTCCCGTTTATCTCCCATTTTTGCAGAATACATCAATAGCGAGTTTAAATGGATACCGTAACCGTTACAGCTACTAAAACGCTTACACCAGAAGTGTATACCCAAGTTAATGTTGAACATCTTTGCGTGTATTTCCGGGCCTGACAGCGGAGGAGGCCTGCAGCCAGACTCTCCTGCTTTTACTTGCTTGTAGGTTTAAGTTTTCAGTAACTTAGAACATCATTGTCCTGTCTGCAACTGCTTTCAACCATCAAAATTAAAATATACTGTGAATTATTTTACCTGGAGGGGGGTGATTGGGAGGAGCGGCCTGCCCGATCTGAACCCAAATGTTGTTTTGTTATTGGACTTCTGTGCCGAGCACTCTGGGCCAAAGATCGATTTCATTATCGTGTCATCAGATCTGCGGCCACATGTTCTGGACACTCGGGTGAAGAGAGGAGCAGAGCTGTCAACTGATCACCACCTGGTGGTGAGTTGGATCAGGTGGCAGGGGAGGCTGCTGAACAGACCTGGCAAACCCAAACGTGTACTGAGGGTGAACTGGGAACGTCTAGCAGAGGGCCCTGTCTGCGGGATCTTTAACTCACACCTCCGGAAGAATTTCTTCAGCATCCCGGGTGAGACTGGGGACATGGAGTCCGAATGCGCCATGTTCAAAGCCTCAATTGTTGAAGCGGCTGGTAGGAGCTGTGGCCTGAAGGCCGTCGGTGCCTGTCGTGGTGGCAACCCAAGAACCCACTGGTGGACACCAGCGGTGAGGGAGGCCGTCAAGCTGAAGAAGGAGGCCTTTCGGTCTTGGCCGGCTGGGGGGTCTCTGGAATCAGCAGACAGGTACCGTTCGGCGAGAAGGGCTGCAGCTGTGGCAGTCGCCGAAGCAAAAAGTCAGGTATGGGAGGAATTCGGGAAGGCCATGGAGGAGGACTTTCAGTCTGCCTCAAAGAGGTTCTGGAAAACTGTCGGGCGACTCAGGAAGGGAAAGCAGGGCTTGGCCCAAGCTGTGCTCAGCGGGGCGGAGACCTGCTGACCCGACCTTGGGATGTCCTCAGATGGTGGAAAGAACACTTTGAGGAACTCCTTAATCCAGCCAACACGTCCTCTGTGGAGGAGGCAGAGTCTGAAGACTCAGGTTAAGACTCATCAGTATCCCTGGCAAAAGCCGCCGATGTAGTTAAAAAGCTGCCTGGCAGCAAGGCGCCAGGGTTGGATGAGATTCAGCTGAGATGCTGAAGGCTCTGGACATTGTTGGGCTGTCATGGTTGGCCTCCTCAAGGGTTGCCCCTTGTCTCCGATTCTGTTTGTGGTTTTCATGGACAGGATCTCAAGGCGCAGCCGAGGGGAGGAAGGGATTCGGTTTGGTGACCTAAGAATTGCATCTCTGCTTTTTGCAGATGATGTGGTTCTTTTGGCTTCATCAAGCCGGGATCTCCAGCACTCACTGAGGTGGTTTGCAGCCGAGTGCGAAGCGGTTGGGATGACAGTCAGCACCTCCAAGTCTGAGGCCATGGTTCTCTGCTGGAAAACGGTGGACTGGCCCCTCTGGGTGGGGAGAGACTTACTGCCTCAAGTGAAGGAGTTCAAGTATCTCGGGGTCTTGTTCACGAGTGAGGGTAGAACGGAATGTGAGATGGACAGGCGGTTTGGTGCGGCGTCGGCAGTGATGCGGGCGTTGTACCGGACCGTCGTGGTGAAGAAGGAGCTGAGCCGGAAGGCAAAGCTCTCGATTTACCAGTCCATCTATGTTCCAACCCTCACCTATGGTCATGAACTTTGGGTAGTGACCGAAAGAGCAAGGTCGCGGATACAAGCGGCTGAAATGAGTTTCCTCCGTAGGGTGGCTGAGCTCAGCCTTAGAGATAGGGTGAGGAGCTCAGACATCCGGAGGGAGCTCGGAGTAGAGCCGCTGCTCCTTTGCGTCGAAAGGAGCCAGCTGAGGTGGTTTGGGCAGCTGGTAAGGATGCCTCCCAGGCACCTCCCTTTAGAGGTGTTGCGGGCACGTCCAACTGGTAGGAGGCCCCGGGGAAGACCCAGAACACGGTGGAGGGATTATATCTCTCTCCTGGCCTGGGAACGCCCCGGGGTCCCCCAGGAGGAGCTGGATGTTGTGGCTGGGGAGAGGGACGTCTGGAATGCCCTGCTTAGCCTGCTGCCCCCGCGAACCGACCCCGGATAAGTGGACGAGAATGGATGGATGGATGGATGGATGGATGGATGTATGGATGGATTATTTTGGTTTCATTTCTTAGCCTAATAGTTAGTCGTTTGCCCTAGAAACTGGTGGAGTTACATAAACGGGGGCTCGTCCGGGATATTTGTAAAAAGGTTAATTGGTAAGTTGAATAATTGTTTGGTGTATATAAACTTTATTACAGGCTCTAGACCCAATAGCAAGACATACAACATACAAAAAACAACAGATACATAAACACATTCAAACATACTCTTATTCATGACAGTTTTAAAAGGCACCCATACCAATGTTTCCACAGATATGATTGATATCTGACCGAGCTGCACTTGGGACTTGTGAGCATCATTATAATACAGTTTTGTGACTCATCAAGTCGAGACATAAATTTAAACATCAGGTTCCTCAAGAGAGCCTGTAAAGTGCTGAGCCCTGAGTCACAAAAGAGCTTACTAGCACTGCTACTGCTGGGCTTTTTCAGTAGTATCCTCAGACAGTCATTGTATGCTACCTGAAGTTTGCGCAGGGTCTCCTTTTTGTAGCTGACCCATAATGGGGCTGCATACATAGGGGTGCAGTAAGCACGAAACAAGTTTACTTTTACGTCATCAGAACAGTAGTGGAATTTCCTGACTAACATGTTTGCTTGGACATAAAACATTCGTCTCTGCCTGTACATGTCAGCATCATCTTCCATCTTGTCAGTGATGATGTGCCCAAGATATTTCATACAGTTAGATACACAAAGGGATTGCCCTGACAGGTAAAACATTGGAAAGTGCAACTTCTGATCTTCCTTGGTCCTACATATCAATACAACACTCTTTTTTGCATTGTACTGTACGTCAGACTCAACCCCATACTTGGAGCATATATCCAACAGCTTCTGGAACCCAACAGTTCTGGTGGAGATAATAACCAAATCGTCTGCGTACATCAGATGGTTTAATGTTTTATATTTCCGTGTAGGTTAGTGGTTGAGGTTGAAGGTCAGGTTTGCTATAAACAGACACAGGATCTTACATGTAACTAGCTGTCTTCTCTTCTGACCTGGTACACTAGAAATACCCAATATATTTTGAACTGGCTTTTCCAACACAGACATACCCCTCTGACGAGGAAATTAAAGCTGGCACATGATCCTTGAAAGTTTAGTAATTTTATGAGACTGATATAGTTAAAGTGGCTAAATTTTCTGTTTTTTACCCAGTGGTGTTCCATCTAGTGGTTACTTAGAGTAAATCAATTCATTCTAAAAGTTAATTATTATTTATGATAATTATGAATTATTTTGATAGCCATCTTGAACTGTGAGACCCACATAAATTAAGCTCAGGTTTGTGGCATACGTAAAACCCCAACCACATATTGGAAAAGGTGGATCTCTATAAACAATCTCCAAAGGAAGCTTAACAGGAAGCAGTGGAGTAACATCAGGTCACATGCTCCTATACGAACTCACACAAAAAAAGTTGCTGTGCTTGTACTCAAATTATTTTTTCCTCTGGAAATAAATTACATATTTGTAAAAAAATATATATTTTAAAACAAGTCTTGGGGCCAGAGGGACCTGCAGAGGGTGTTTCAGGGTGGGTCGATGTTTCGATGGTAACTGACCTCACTGACGTCAGCAAAATCAATGAAAGCTAAAGCACTCCCCGTAACAAGTGAGAGCATCAACTCTCTGAGTAGAGCGAGGACCTGTGAGGACGCTTTACAGTGCTGCAATCATTAGACATTAACTTCACTTCTTTAATTGTATGTTTGATGAAACACTGAACTGCTCACCGTTTTATTGCAGGTAATACTGTGATGTCTTTAATTTAATAAAATGTCAGAGAACTCTTTAGGTCACATGTTTGTCTTTTAATTTACTAGAGTTCACTGTTAGAATGTGGTTTTAGGTCTGAAATTCTTATCCCTGATGCCTGTTTGGAGGGTTTGATGAACTTGTGTTTTACAGAGTGGTTCTGCTTTGGATGGAGAACGTGACAGTGGTGTCTCCTCTCAAACAGCCGATTGTGTTCGAGCTGGAGGGTTTCTTTATCCCTCTGGGCTACGGCGCCTTTTTCTTTACCCTGGCCCTTATTCTCTACATGATAATCCTGCTGGCCAACGGCCTGGTGCTCGGCACCATCGTCCTGGACAAGAACCTGCACAGGCCCATGTTTGTGATGGTTGGTAACCTGATGGTCTGTGACTTGTTGGGGGCCACGGCCGTTCTGCCACGCATCATGATGCACTTCCTGATGGGCCAGAAGAAGATTGCCTACATCCCGGCCATCGCTCAGGCCTTCAGCGTGCACACGTACGGCACGGCAGTGCAGACCATTCTGGGTGTGATGGCCTACGACAGGTATCCAAACGCAGCAGCACATTCCAGTTTGTTACTGTTGAGCCAAAACGGTGCAAAGTGTTTGATCAAAAAGCTGATTTAGAACTTCAAAACTTACTCTCATGTCTGGCTGTTTGCTGCTGTTTATGTTTTATTTTTGAAAACAGTTACAAAACAGTATCCAGTATCCAGTCTTTGTTTCTATACAGTGCTCTTTTAGACAACAAGTACACTACAGGCCAAAAGTTTGGAAGCAACTTACATTTTCTGTTCACACTGGCGCTCTTAAAAACCAGTATGGATTCTTTGGATTTTTGGATGTGTTTACTGCATGATCAGACTTTACCTTTATTGAATTGAACCATTTTCTTCAAATTACCTTTAGGTATACATTGATGTCACCAGACCATTGCTGAATAAATGTTAACAAAAGAAAAGAAGGGCTTAATTTTAGGGTTGGAAGAGTCATAACTTCAGTGGAAAAGTAAAAATCAAATCATAGCTTGCATTTTTCACATCAGCTCTTTGGCTTTTGAGAGTTTGGATACAAAAATCCCAATAAATCTCAACTGTGTTCAGATCTCTGACAAACTTCCAAAGAAATGGTTGGATTGAAGCATCTGAGTAAAGAAACAAGAGTAGATTTATACAATAAGGAAAGAAGGATACACAAAGTCTGAGCAATAAAAACCTAAAGACCTGATAATTACTTTTTTTGTACAAATTTGATCTTGCTTCCAAAACTTTTGTCCTGTAGTATTAATGTTTAACATCTTTGCACACAATTTCTTCTTCATGGACATGCAGCCATAAATTGTCATTTCGTTCATGTGTTTGTATGTGAGCATGAGCCACTTCAGGATATTTTAGAGTTGACTTATTCACCTTGGTTCTGCTCGCTCTTTTGTTTTGTTTTGTTGTTGCTGTAAAACGTCCTTGAGTATCTAAAGAAGCACAACATGTATAGTACCATTGTTGATATTATATTTAGAAACAAATGCAAATGTATATATTTTGTTAAACTTTTCATTTGGACAGATAATCTTACTGAGACGCAGGTTTATATTCTATATAAAAATATGTTTGACTGTAGAAAGTGAAGGATGTGTTTGTGTCTGCAGGTACATTGCAGTGTGTGAGCCTCTCAGGTATAACACCATCATGACGCCGGCTCGGCTGCTCTCCTGCTGCACTCTCGCCTGGTTTGTTGCTCTGCTGTGTATTATTGTTCTCTTCTCCTTCCACATGAACGCCCCTCTGTGTGGCAACCTCGTCCAACACGTCTACTGCAGCAACCGAACTATCCTGAGGCTGGCCTGCAGGCCCACCCCCATCAACAACATCTATGGTCCGTTTACAGACCTGGAGGGCAAAATGAGGCGAATGGATGACAGAACAAGGTGTAAAGGTTGATATGCTCCTTTACTAACTACTACTACTTTAATTAAAAATAATTCTTGTCTTTATGTATTTTCTAGGTTTGGTTTTCACCTGGTGTTTGCAAACCAGCATCTTCCTCATCACTGCAGTTTCCTACTTCAGAATCCTTAATACTTCTTTAAAACGTGGCCGAGCTGAGAGCAGCAAAGCCTTCCAGACGTGCACGTCACACCTCTCTCTGTATGTGCTCTATGAAATAGCTACAGTGGTCATGGTTGTGAGTCACAGGTTCCCCTCACTCTCACAAAACATCAAGAAGTTCTTGAGCATCATGTTCATCATCCTGCCACCGGCGCTCAACCCCATCATCTACGGACTGGCCAGTAAAGAGTTACGGAGGAGCATCATCAAGAATTTTACCAATTTACGAGTCTGTCAAAAAAAAAAAAAGAGACAGCTTTAACTTCTGTTCCTGATCACTTCCTGAACTGAAGAACAGCCTTTTACCTGCTTGTAAAGGTTTTTAGTAGCCTAGAACATCTCATTATCAAAGATAATTTAGGTTTTAGGTGGATTCACTGCTCTTTCCTCATGTGTCCTGTCTGCAGCTAATTTCAGTTTAAAAATAAAACATAATGTATATTATCTTTGTTTTTATTTCTCAGCCCATTACATTATATCGGTGTTTCACTCTAGATTTTATGAAGATATTTACTAAGCTATTTATTTTTACAAGACTTCCCAACAGGTAGTTTAGCAATTTGTACTGATTTAGGTGAATTGGCTATCTTTTCTCTGTTTTACAGAGTGGTGCCCCATCTTGAGGTGAGTCAAGCCATATCATTTTTATTATGATTATTAATTATTTACAATAATTGATCATAATTCTGATAGCCATCAAAACCCACTTTTAAACCTATACTTAATTCTGATACCTCTGTTGTGAGGTATCCATACATTTATTTTGGGACATCTTATGTCCCCTCATTATATTGGTGCCCCGTGTGAGTCACAGTAGAATTGGTTTCACAACTAAAATGTTATGTGTCCACCCAAGTTAATTTTGAAAAATCTTTGCGTTGATTTCCGGGAATGTGAGTGGAGGAGGCCTGACAGTGGAGGAGGCCTGACAGTGTAGGAGACTTCACAGTTGGGGAGACCTGATGGTGGAGGAGGCCTGACAGTGTAAGGGAACTGACAGTTGGGGAGACCTGACAGTGGAGGAGGCCTGACGGTGGAGGTCTGCAGCCAGACTGTCCTGCTTTTACTTGCTTGTAGGTTTAAGTTTTCAGTAAGTTAGAACACCATTCTCCTGTCTGCAACTGCTTTCAACTATCAAAATTAAAATATAGTGTAAATTATTTTGGTTTTATTTCTCAGCCAAATAGTTACTCCTTTGCCCTACGAACTGGGTAAGTTACATAAACGGGAGCTCGTCCGGGATATTTGTAAAAAGGTAAATTGGTAAGTTGAATAATTGTTTGGTGTGTTTTATATTTGGTTTGTCTATTTTATGCAACACTTTTTTCATGCATCGTTCTGTATCAGATCAAGTGTAACGCCTGAATTTCCAACCGAGGATAAATAAAGTATTTCAGATTGTGATAAAGAGGCCTAATTTAAAGTACATATTGTTTTTCATATGCAATTAAGTGGATTGAAGTAATACATATTATTTTTCAATGGTTAATTCTGAGGAGTGTGATTTCTAAGAAAGAGAAGAGAGCCTTAAGCTCCAGCTTCAAACTTAACAAGCTTTTTTAAAACGAATTTGTCACTCTCCCGTTTATCTCCCGTTTTTGCAGAATACATAAATAGCGAGTGTAAATGGATACCGTAACCATTAGCCAGCTACTAAAACGCTTACACCAGAAGTGTATACCCAAGTTAATGTTGAACATCTTTGCGTGTATTTCCGGGCCTGACAGTGGAGGAGGCCTGACGGTGACAGAGGCCTGACAGTGGAGGAGGCCTAACAGCGGAGGAGGCCTGACGGTGGAGGTCTGCAGCCAGACTCTCCTGCTTTTACTTGCTTGTAGGTTTAAGTTTTCAGTAACTTAGAACAATATTGTCCTGTCTGCAACTGCTTTCAACCATCAAAATTAAAATATACTGTGAATTATTTTACCTGGAGGGGGGTGATTGGGAGGAGCGGCCTACCTGATCTGAACCCGAGTGGTGTTTTGTTATTGGACTTCTGTGCAGAGCCTCTAGCCAAAGATCGATTTCATTATCGTGTCATCAGATCTGCGGCCGCATGTTCTGGACACTCGGGTGAAGAGAGGAGCAGAGCTGTCAACTGATCACCACCTGGTGGTGAGTTGGATCAGGTGGCGGGGAAGGCTGCTGAACAGACCTGGCAAACCCAAACGTGTAGTGAGGGTCAACTGGGAACGTCTAGCAGAGGGCCCTGTCTGCGGGATCTTTAACTCACACCTCTGGAAGAATTTCTCCAGCATCCCGGGTGAGACTGGGGACATGGAGTCCGAATGCGCCATGTTCAAAGCCTCAATTGTTGACGCGGCTGGTAGGAGCTGTGGCTTGAAGGCCGTCGGTGCCTGTCGTGGCGGCAACCCAAGAACCGGCTGGCGGACACCAGTGGTGAGGGAGGCCGTCAAGCTGAAGAAGGAGGCCTTTCGGTCTTGGCCGGCTGGGGGGTCTCCATAAGCAGCAGACAGGTACCGTTCGGCGAGAAGGGCTGCAGCTGTGGCAGTCGCCGAAGCAAAAACTCAGGTATGGGAGGAATTCGGGGAGGCCATGAAGGAGGACTTTCAGTCGGCCTCAAAGAGGTTCTGGAAAACTGTCGGGCGACTCAGGAAGGGAAAGCAGGGCTTGGCCCAAGCTGTGCTCAGCGGGGCGGAGACCTGCTGACCCGACCTAGGGATGTCCTCAGATGGTGGAAAAAACACTTTGAGGAACTCCTTAATCCAGCCAACACGTCCTCTGTGGAGGAGGCAGAGTCTGAAGACTCAGGTAAAGACTCATCAGTATCCCTGGCAAAAGTCGCCGAGGTAGTTAAAAAGCTGCCTGGCAGCAAGGAGCCAGGGTTGGATGAGATTCGCCCTGAGATGCTGAAGGCTCTGGACACTGTTGGGCTGTCATGGTTGGCACGCCTCTTCAGTGTCGCATGGAGGTCTGGGACAGTGCCAGTGGAGTGGCAGACCGGGGTGGTGCTTCCCACTTTCAAAAAGGGGGACCGTAGGGTGTGTTCCAATTACAGTGGAATCACACTGCTCAGCCTCCCCGGAAAAGTCTACTCAAGGGTGCTGGAAAGGAGGCTCTGGCCGATTGTCGAATCTCAGATTCAGGAGGAACAATGCGGCTTCCGTCCTGGCCGTGGAACAACGGACCAGCTCTTTACCCTTGCGAGACTTCTGGAGGGGTCATGGGAGTTTGCTCATCCAGTCTACATGTGTTTTGTGGACTTGGAGAAGGCCTACAACCGTGTCCCTTGGGGAGTCTTGACTACGAGCTATCCGTCCCTATATAACCAAAGTGAGAGCTGTGTCCGCATACTCGGCACAACGTCAAACACGTTCCCAGTGGGTGTTGGCCTCCGCCAGGGTTGCCCCTTGTCTCCGATTCTGTTTGTGGTTTTCATGGACAGGATCTCAAGGCGCAGCCGAGGGGAGGAAGGGATTTGGTTTGGTGACCTAAGAATTGTATCTCTGCTTTCTGCAGATGATGTGGTTCTTTTGGCTTCATCAAGCCGGGACCTTCAGCACTCGTTGGGTCGGTTTGCAGCCGAGTGCGAAGCGGTTGGGATGACAGTCAGCACCTCCAAGTCTGAGGCCAAGGTTCTCTGTCGGAAAACGGTGGACTGGCCCCTCTGGGTGGGGAGAGAGTTACTGCCTCAAGTGAAGGAGTTCAAGTATCTCGGGGTCTTGTTCACGAGTGAGGGTAGAACGGAGCGTGAGTTGGACAGGCAGTTTGGTACGGCGTCGGCAGTGATGCGGGCGTTGTACCGGACCGTCGTGGTGAAGAAGGAGCTGAGCCGGAAGGCAAAGCTCTTGATTTACCGGTCCATCTATGTTCCAACCCTCACCTATGGTCATGAACTTTGGGTAGTGACCGAAAGAGCAAGATCACCGATACAAGCGGCTGAAATGAGTTTCCTCCGTAGGGTGGCTGAGCTCAGCCTTAGAGATAGGGTGAGGAGCTCAGACATCCGGAGGGAGCTCGGAGTAGAGCCGCTGCTCCTTTGTGTCGAAAGGAGCCAGCTGAGGTGGTTTGGGCATCTGGTGAGGATGCCTCCCGGGCGCCTCCCTTTAGAGGTGTTGCGGGCACGTCCAACTGCTAGGAGGCCCAGGGGAAGACCCAGAACACGGTGGAGGGATTATATCTCTCTCCTGGCCTGGGAACGCCTCGGGGTCCCCCAGGAGGAGCTGGACATTGTGGCTGGGGAGAGGGACGTCTGGAATGCCCTGCTTAGCCTGCTGCCCCCGCGACCCGACCCCGGATAAGCGGAGGAGAATGGATGGATGGATGTATGGATGGATTATTTTGGTTTCATTTCTTGGCCTAATAGTTAGTCCTTTGCCCTAGAAACCTGTGGAGTTACATAAACGGGGGCTCGTCCGGGATATTTGTAAAAGGTTAATTGATAAGTTGAATAATTGTTTGGTGTGTTTTATATTTCTGTGTAGGTTAGTGGTTGAGGTTGAAGGTCAGGTTTTCTATAAACAGACACAGGATCTTACATGTAACTAGCTGTCTTCTTTCTGACCTGGAACTCTAGAAATACCCAATATATTTTGAACTGGCTTTTCCAACACAGACATACCCCTCTGAAGAGGAATTTAAAGCTGGCACATGATCCTTTAAGCACCTTAGGAGTGGGTAATTTTATGAGACTGATATAGTTAAAGTGGCTATATTTTCTGTTTTTTTTACACAGTGCTGTTCCATCTAGAGGTTACTTAGAGTAAATCAAGTCATATTGTTCCAAAAGTTAATTATTATTTATGATAATTATGAATTACTTTGATAGCCATCTTAACACATTTGAACTGTGAGACCCACATAAATTAAGCTCAGGTTTGAGGCATATGTAAAACCCCAACCACATATTGGAATAGGTGGATCTCTATAAACAATCTCCAAAGGAAGCTTAACAGGAAGCAAGGCAAGGCAAGGCAAGTTTATTTGTATAGCACAATTCAACACAAGGTAATTCAAAGTGCTTTACATACACATTAAAAACAGCAAGACACAATTGAAAACAATAAAAACAGTCAATTAAAACAGGGAAGATACAGCAGGATAAAAAAAAAGAGATAAAATAATAAAAAGCACAAGTCAAACATTGTGTAGTTAAAAAGTAAGGGCAGTAGAGTAGAGCAGATAAGTGTTAAAGTTAAGAGTACGCTTCAGTAAACAATAGTGTTTTTAGTCCTGATTTAAAGGAGCTGACCGTTTGGGCAGACCTCAGATCTACAGGTAGTTTGTTCCACAGGTGAGGAGCATAATAACTGAAAGCTGCCTCACCCCGCTTAGTTCTTGTTTTTGGGACACGCAACAAGCCAGTTCCAGATGACCTAAGGGGTCTGGATGCTTCATAGAGAGGGAGCAGATCAAGCATGTAATTTGGTCCGAGACCATTCAGAGCTTTGTAGACCAGCAGTAAGATTTTAAAATCTATCCTCTGACTCACAGGAAGCCAGTGTAGTGATTTAAGGACCGGTGTAATATGGTCCAGTTTCCTGGTGTTTGTGAGGACTCTGGCGGCAGCGTTCTGGATCAGCTGCAGCTGCCTGATTGATTTTTTGTTAAGACCTGTGAAGATGCCATTGCAGTAATCCAACCTACTAAAAATAAATGCATGGATAAGTTTTTCCATGTCTTGTTTGGACAGAAGACCCTTAATTCTAGCTATGTTTTTCAGGTGGTAATAGGCAGATTTAGTGATAAGCTTTAGATGGCTGTTGAAGTTCAGGTCTGAGTCAATAATTACACCAAGATTTCTGGCTTGATTTGTAGCTGTCAATGACATAGAGCCAAGGTGAGCGCTGATCTTAGATCTTTCATTTTTAGGGCCGAAAATGATCACCTCTGTCTTCTCTGCATTTAGCTGGAGAAAGTTCTGGCACATCCACTCATTGATTTGATGAATACAGTTACTCAATGAGAGTAAGGGACTGTAGTCGTTTGAGGACACTGAAATGTAGAGTTGTGTGTCATCGGCATAAGTATGGTAGGAGATGTTGTGATGTTCCATAATCTGAGCTAGCGGTAGCATATAGATGTTGAATAGAAGCGGTCCGAGAATGGACCCATGAGGAACCCCACATGTGATCTTAGTTCGCTCAGACTCATGGTTTCCAATTGACACAAAAAAGTCCCTATCTTGTAAGTAAGATTTGAACCATTGTAGCACAGTGCCAGTGAGCCCCACCCACTGTTCCAGTCTGCTGACTAGTATGTTATGATCAACTGTGTCAAATGCAGCACTGAGATCCAGTAAAACCAGGACAGAGGATTTGCCTACATCAGTGTTCAGATTTATATCATTTAAGACTTTGATAAGTACAGTCTCAGTGCTGTGGTGTCGCCGAAATCCAGACTGAAATGTGTTAAAAAGATTATTTTGCATCATAAAAGCATGAATTTGCTCAAAAACAACCTTTTCAATGATTTTCCCCAGAAATGGCAGATTTGATATTGGCCTATAGTTACTAATTGTTGTGGAATCCAGATTAGATTTTTTTAGGAGAGGTTTTATTACTGCAGTTTTCAAAGTCTGTGGAAACTGTCCTGCTTGGAGAGAAGAATTTATTATCTGCAGTACATCCGGAGCTATGCAGTTGAAAACAGTTTTAAAAAAGTTTGAAGGCAGAATATCAAGGCAGCAGGTTGTGGGCTTTAATTTTGAAACCGTTTCCGTGAGTGTTGTGTAATCTAGGAGGCTAAAATGTCCTAGCTTGACTAGAGGATGGGAAGGCACCAGTGTTATCATTCCTGAGCTGGAGCTGCACACTGCTTGTCTTATCTGTAATATTTTGTTTGTGAAGAAGGCTGCAAAGTCATTGCATGACTTGTTAGACAGCAGCTCAGGAGGGACTGATGCTGTGGGATTTGTCAGTCTGTCTACTACAGAAAAAAGTGTGCGGGCATTATTACTGTTTCTATTGATAATCTCTGAAAAATATGACTGCCTTGCAATCTTCAATTCTTGATTATAGTTGCGAAGACCCTCTTTATAAATACCGTAATATACTTGGAGTTTGTTCTTTCGCCACCTGCGTTCAGCTTGTCTACATACTTTTTTCTGCACTTTAACTAGTTTGGCGTTTCTCCAGGCTGACTTTTTCTTCCCCGACAGAACTTTGGTCTTAATTGGGGCGATAGAGTCGATAACAGTCAAAACATTGGAACTAAAACTGTTAACAAGGTCATCAACTGGAGCTGAGGGCAGGGTTGGTGATGGTGTAAAATCCTGGGTGAATAATGCACAAGTGTTTTCATTTATATAGCGCTTCCTGATTACCTCTGCTTCACCTTTTGTTGGATTGGCAAGGGTGGTCGTTTTAAACAAAACACAGTAGTGATCAGAAAGAGCAACATCATTGACCACAACCTCAGAGATATTAAGACCTTTGGTAATAATTAGATCTAATATGTGTCCTCTGTTATGTGTTGGATCTGTGACATGCTGAGAAAGCCCAAAATTATCCAGAATATTTAAAAGTTCTTTAGCACACCCATCTTCAGGATTATCAACATGAATGTTAAAATCACCTACTAAAACAACACAGTCAAAATCTATGCACACAACAGACAGTAGTTTGGCAAAGTCATCAAAAAACCTTGCATCATATTTGGGGGGTCTGTAGATGGTCAAATAGATTGCTCTATAGGGTGATTTTGACTGAATGGCAACATATTCAAAGGAGTCAAACTGACCATAAGACATGTTTTTGCATTGGAAGCTGTCCTTGAACAGGGTGGCAACTCCACCTCCTCTCTTATGTATTCTTGCTTCACTGAAGAAACTAAAATTTGGGGGGGTTGACTCAATAAGAACTGCTGCACTATTATCCTGACTTAACCAAGTTTCAGTTAAAAACATAAAATCAAGGTTGTGCTTGTGAATAAAATCATTGATTAAGAAAGATTTGCCAAGCAGAGATCTGATATTTAAAAGAGCTAAATGTAAATCCTTAACAGGAGACGCTGGTGAGTTTGGAGGATGACATGCTATACTCAGTAGATTGGCAGAGTTAATTCAACTCTTTTTATTTCTCACCAGTTTGATCCCTTTTCTGTTACCTATTATCACAGGGATTGAGAAAGCTGACTGAACTCCATGGGGCCCTGACTGCTGCTGGAACAGAGCAATTTTGATATTGATATCAGAGTCTGGACCCGGCACATATCAGTCAGACTGACAGATAGGGTCATTCAGGGATTCCCAGGTATGGTGATTCAGAGGGGGTGGGGGAGGGCGGTGACTTTTGGTTGAGCGTTCTTTCCGAGGTGGTGGAGTGGGAGGGGCTGGATGTGGGAGGTTAAGGGGGGTAAATAAGGGATTTTGGCGAGGTGTTAGCTGGATTCCAATCTTGACAAGGCTCTTCATCCTGTCTGTGAAATCCAGAAGTGAAAAGTCCTGGCTGCATGGAGAGAGTTGGAGGCTGGGTGGGGTCTGGGGGGGTGAGGATTGGGGGCTGGGTGGAGTCTGGGAGGGTGAGGGTTGGGGGCTGGGTGGAGTCTGGGGGGGTGAGGGTTGGGGGCTAGGTGGAGTCTGGGGGGGTGAGGGTTGGGGGCTGGGTGGGATCTGGGGGGGTAAGGGTTGGGTGTCTCCTGCCGTGACTTGGTGAGACTCCCCTCGTTGGGCTGTTGGGGCTGGTGGAGACTCCATTTTTTGGGGAGAGGATGATGATGCTGGCGGCTCTCTCAGACTCTGCTGTCCTCCATGGTCAGTCCTTATCATAGCGCCCTCACCAGAGCGACGTCTTATCCGTTGTTTGGGAACGTCTCGCATGTCCTTGACACAGGCTGCTTGTGTGTGACGCAAATGATAAAAAATGTTGGAGCTTAGCAACTGCACTCCTGCCTTGTTAAGGCGAAATCCATCTGCCTTAAAGAGGTGCCTGCGTCCCCAAAAGATGTTGAAATTGTCAATAAAGTTCATTGATTGGGCGGCACAGATATCTTTGAGCCATCTGTTTAGCATCATCAGCCTGCTGAATCTCTCATCCCCTTGCCGAACTCCTGGTTGTGGTCCACTGAAAAACACCTCAGTATTTAAACATTGAACTTTGTTAATCAGATCAGTGAAGTCTTGCTTTAATACCTCTGATTGTTGCTTCACAACATCAAGGGCTCCTGTGTGTATGATGAGAGCATTAGCTGTTGGATGCTCAGCAGCAATGTTCAGGATCTTCTTTGAGATATCAGACACCATGTCGTTGGTAAAACAGAGTACTTTGGTGTTCTTGCTGCAAGAGCGTTTTATCTCATTCAAAGCTCCATCACCCACTATCAGAGTTTGGGGCCCAGTGGTTAGCTCTTTCTGTAGCCTTTTAGCATATGAATTAGCCTCATACCTTTCTCTGGAGCTGGAAGATGAGCCCACTTTCGGGGAGTCAGGATTCTGGGAGAGTGGAGCAAATCTGTTCTTCCGTAGAATTCCTGTCTTGGGGCAATTTGCTCTTCGTTTTTGTTGTAACCTTGGTCCATGGTTGCTTTCTCTTTGGTACTGGGGTTGAAGCGACATTCCTGTATGATGGTAGTGCAGGCCACTCGGTGTCATCGTAAGTCTCCAGGTGCTGGGTTTTGCCTGATAACCGTCTTCCCAAAACTGAGGGAGGTGATTTGTAGTGCTTTGGCTTTGCACCAAGAGAGTTCCAGGGAGGACTTGTTGGTTTATTGCCATTTACACCCAGCTCCTGCTGCGTCTTGGTGGTGCTAGTTAGCTTTCCGTTAGCCTGCTCCCTTTCACTGTTAAGGGAAATCGGCAGAGTAGTTTCATTCCCATTCTGTCCATTTACCTCCACATTCACTTCGAGCCGGTGAATTTTTGTTTCCAGTACTGCTATCTTCTGGAACAGTTTGTGGTAATCATCCGCGGAAAAGGGAGGCATCTTGCTGCTGTAGTCTGCTGTAGTCTGCTAATCTTATAAGAGCTCACAAATACACGTCTGCACTCCTCTGCTGCCGGAAGCGAAGTAGTGGAGTAACATCAGGTCACATGTCCCCATACGAAGTCACAGCAAAAAGTTGCTGTGCTTGTACTCAAACTATTTTTTCCTCTGGAAATAAATGACATATTTGTAAAAAAAAATTATTTTAAAACAAGTCTTGGGGCCAGAGGGACCTGCAGAGGGTGTTTCAGGGTGGGTCGATGTTTCGATGGTAACTGGCCTCACTGACGTCGGCAAAATCAATAAAAGTTAAAGCACTCCCCGTAACAAGTGAGAGCATTAACTCTCTGAGTAGAGCGAGGACCTGTGAGGACGCTTTACAGTGCTGCAATCATTAGACATTAACTTCACTTCTTTAATTGTATGTTTGATGAAACACTGAACTGCTCACCGTTTTATTGCAGGTAATACTGTGATTTCTTTAATTTAGTCAAATGTCAGAGAACTGTTTAGTTCACATGCTTGTTTGACATTATTTTACTGGAGTTCACTGTTGTTAGAATGTGGTTTTAGGTCTGAAATTCTTATCCCTGATGCCTGTTTGGAGGTTTTGATGAACTTGTGTTTTACAGAGTGGTTCTGCTTTGGATGGAGAACGTGACAGTGGTGACTCCTCTCAAACAGCCGATTGTGTTCGAGCTGGAGGGTTTCTTTATCCCTCTGGGCTACGGCGCCTTTTTCTTTACCCTGGCCCTTATTCTCTACATGATAATCCTGCTGGCCAACGGCCTGGTGCTCGGCACCATCGTCCTGGACAAGAACCTGCACAGGCCCATGTTTGTGATGGTTGGTAACCTGATGGTCTGTGACTTGTTGGGGGCCACTGCCGTTCTGCCACGCATCATGAGACACTTCCTGATGGGCCAGAAGAAGATTGCCTACATCCCGGCCATCGCTCAGGCCTTCAGCGTGCACACGTACGGCGCAGCAATGCAGACCATTCTGGGTGTGATGGCCTACGACAGGTATCCAAACGCAGCAGCACATTCCAGTTTGTTACTGTCGAGCCAAAACGGTGCAAAGTGTTTGATCAAAAAGCTGATTTAGAACTTCAAAACTTACTCTCATGTCTGGTTGTTTGCTGCTGTTTTATTTTTTTCTACAACAGTTATGAAATGACCTTTGCTGCATGTCAAAACCTTTTTCCCTCCTCCGAAGAATACATTTATAGTATATAGGATAGTATATAGGTACATAGGATAGTATATATTTGTTTCTATAAAATGCTCTTTTAGACACCATCTTAATGTTTATGCACACAATTTCTTCTTCATGGACTTGCAGCCATAAATTGTCACCTGGTTCATGTGTTTGAGTTTCTAAAGAAGCACAACATGAATTTATAGTTTATCATTGTTGTCATTATATTTACAAACAAATGCAAATGTATATATTTTGTTAAGCTTTCATTTGGACAGATAATCTTACTTAGACGCAGGTTTATATTCTCTTTGAAAATATGTTTGACTGTAGAAAGTGAAGGATGTGTTTGTGTCTGCAGGTACATTGCAGTGTGTGAGCCTCTCAGGTATAACACCATCATGACACCGGCTCGGCTGCTCTCCTGCTGCACTCTCGCCTGGTTTTTCGCTCTGCTGTGTATTATTGTTCTCTTCTCCTTCCACATGAACGCCCCTCTGTGTGGCAACCTCGTCCAACATGTCTACTGCAGCAACCGATCCATCCTGAGCCTGGCCTGCAGGCCCACCCCCATCAACAACATCTATGGTCCGTTTACAGCAACACACAGTCTGATATTAAACAGTGGCCCTTATCCTCAGGCCCTATGTTTATGGAGTTACTTTAATGTCAAGATTCAGACACAGCAAACAGAACTGTGAAATTTGACAACAAAACTTTTGGCTTTGCAAACAAAAGTTTACAATAATACATTTTATTTATTACTTTACTTGCAAAAAACATTTTAATTGCAAAATTGATAATTTAGCTACCAAACAAACTATTTGGTTGAACAAAAAAGACACAGAAGTAACTCCAGATGACAGAACGAGGTGTAAAGGTTGATATGCTACTTTATTAACAAAAATATTTCTCCTCCCTATGTTTTTGTAGGTCTGGTTAGTGCCTGGTCTTTCAAGTCTGGCACCTACATCATCACTGCAGTTTCCTACTTCAGAATCCTGCACGTTTCTTTAAAACGTGGCCGAGCTGCGAGCAGCAAGGCCTTCCAGACGTGCACGGCACATCTCTCTGTGTATGTGCTCTATGAAATAGCTACAGTGGTCATAGTTGTGAGTCACAGGTTCCCCTCACTCTCACAAAACATCAAGAAGTTCATCAGCATCCTGTTCATCATCCTGCCACCGGCGTTCAACCCCATCATCTACGGACTGGCCAGTAAAGAGTTACGGAGGAGCATCATCAAGCAATTTACCAATTTACGAATCTGTCAAAAAAAATGAGACCACTTTAACTTCTATTCCTGATCATTTCCCTAACTGAAGAACAGTCTTTTACTGAGAGGGGTCTGGCTGCAGACCTCCACCGACAGGCCCCCTCCACCATCAGGCCCCTTCCACCTTCAGGCCCCTTAACAGTTGAGCCTCCTCCACCGTCAGGCCTCTTCCACCGTCAGGCCCCCTCAACAGTCGAGCCTCCTCAACTGTCAGGCCCCCTCCACCAACAGGCCCTCTCAATAGTTGAGCCTCCTCCACCATCAGGCCCCCTCCACTGTCAGGTCCCCTCCACCGTCAGGTCCCCTCAACAGTCGAGCCTCCTCCACCATCAGGCTCCCTCCAATGACAGGCCCCCTCCACCGTCAGGCCCCTTCCACCTTCAGGCCCTTTAACAGTTGAGCCTCCTCCACCGTCAGGCCTCCTCCACCTTCAGGCCCCTCAAGAGTCGAGCCTCCTCCACCGTCAGGCCCCCTCCACCGTCGAGTCTCCTCCACTGTCAGGCCCCCCTCCACCTTCAGGCCCCCTCCACCGTCAGGTCCCCTCAACAGTCAAGCCTCCTCCACCGTCAGGCCCCCTCCACAGTCAGGCCTCCTCCACATTCAGGCCTCCACCACAGTCAGCCCTCCTCTACCATCAGGCCTGGAAGTAACGTTTTCTTTTTCTTTTTACGATTCACAAGGAACGTAACTTGTTTCTTTTTGAGTCTGTCAATAAGAATGAGACAGCTTTAACTTCTATTCCTGATCATTTCCTGAACTGAACAACATCTTTTACCGAGAGGGGTCCAGCTGCAGCCCTCCACCGTCAGGCCCGGAAATGTCAGGGTTTTTTTACGCATCACTGCCGTTGTTGTACTTGTAGTATACTTAGTTTTTCTTTGTTTATCCCTTCTTATTGAGCCATGGCAAAAAGTTTGCACCCTGGACAGATGCATCGGAAGCTGTCCAGCGAGGTGAGGTTCCACCAGTGTTTAAATGAAAGAAACAAAGGTTAAAGAACATTACTGAGGGCTGTTTATTAATGCAATACATTTTCTGTATTTGTATTTGTTTGTTTGTTTTGAGGTTACTCCTACATTATGTTTCAGTTTTGGTAATTGTTAAACTATTCAGTCTTTAAAATCAGGTTCACTATGCCAGCGTTCAGGGAACATTTTCTTCCTTGGTAGTACTCTATTTTTTGTTTGTTTTTTACCTGATGAAAGCGTCTGCTCAAACCTAAAAATATTTACATAAAAGGCACAATTGACTACAACTAGGATGGTTCACAGCAGTGGCACCTTCTGTCCACTGTCAAGTCCTAATTTGAAGTCACTGTAAAGAATGTGCCACCCCTCTAGATATGAGTCCCAGTTAAATAACTGGATGTGATATTTGTTTCTATTTGAATTATGAAAATGACTTTGTTTTTAAGGAAGACGAGCAAATGCAGCCTCAGCAAGCTGACGTCTCACAGGATGCAGAGACAACAGAGGAAGTGGTCGGATTGTTTCCCAGTTCTGTGCTGCTTACCCAACAGAGACCCTCTTTCTATGGTTTATTCAGACAGAATGCAAAGGGTCATTTTCATATATTCGGTACTAACTTTTTTTCCTTCTCTTCCATAGACCAGTCTGGAGCAGAGAACTTTACCTGACTGCAAAAAGAAGCAGAATGGGTCCAGGTCTGCAGCCAGATGTGCTGCAGATGGGAGAAGAGGAGCTTGCTGAGGCTGCAGAGCCGTTTGGAAAGCTCTGGCTGGATGAAGCAGGTGAAGGAACAAGTGAAGGCTTCCATGATCATAAAATGGAGCAATCTTGGAGCCATTCAAGTTTGTTTTTCATGATATTGAAGATGTGGAAGTTCTGTGAAGAAATCGTCGGCCACAGAGGATATTTCCACGTCTCTAAGCTGTCAGGATGTCAAATGAAAATTGTCTGACTTTGAATAAAAATAAAGTGCTATTATTGTACCAATATGCTTTTATTTTGTCTTTTTTATGCAACACTTTTTTCATGCATCATTCTGTATCAGATCAAGTGCAACGCTTGAATTTCCAACCGAGGATGAATAAAGTATTGTAGATTGTGATAAAGATGCCTAATTTAAACTACATATTGGTTTTCATATACAATTAAGTGGATTGCAGTAATACATATTATTTTTCAACGATAACGAAGTGTGTTTTCTAAGAAAGAGAAGAGAGCCTTAACCTCCAACTTCAAACTTAACAAGCTTTTTTAAAATTAATTTGTCACTCTCCCATTTATCTCCCGTTTTTGCAGAATACATCAATCGTGAGTGTAAATGGATACTGTAACCGTTACAGCTACTAAAACGCTTACACCAGAAGTGTATACCCAAGTTAATGTTGAACATCTTTGCGTGTATTTCCGGGCCTGACAGTGGAGGAGGCCTGACGGCGGAGGAGACCTGATGATCCAATTCAATCCACTTCATTTATATAGCACAATTTTAGCAAACACAAGGTTTCCAAAGTGCTGCACAAACAATAAATAGATAACACAATACAAATGGCTGTAGTTGTAACCCCTACTTGTACCTGTTGAGGCAGGTAGTATCAAACAATAAAATTAGGGTTAACTTTTATTCTAGACCCGATGAGGAGACTACTGATTTTTACCTGACTGATGGCTGGATCAGACTTGTAACATCTACCCCAAATAACACACACACAAACAACAGACTGAAGGTTTAAAGGAGTTATATTGGACCCAATGAATATCTTTTGGCAGCACAGTATCTTCAAAAAAGTAAGCAACTTAACATGAATACTGCATAGAAATCAACAGTACCTAGTATGTTCATTCAAGGTTGGATCCGAAGTATACAATTGTTTCAAGTACCTTTGTTGGTTGATTTGAACCTGAAAAATTAAAATGAAAATGACAAAACCCTCTGAGATCTCAGGTAATAAAAAGTAAATTGTCCCCAAAGTTCAAATGAATAGGAGAAAAATAAAATAAAATGAGTGCACTCAAGTCCTCCCCCCGTAACAATGAATGTCCAATGGTGGGTATTGCAGGAGGATGCAGGTGTGGATGAAGGCGTGGGTGACCGGGGGGTAGCAGCCGGGATGGAGATGGACCGAAGTGAAGGACTCTGGAGAAAAAAACAGCCTACACAACCATGCAAGAATAATTACTCATTCAGTCCATAATACATTATGTTGATTTTATGATTTTTTTTGTTTGTTTTTTATTTGTATACATGCATATTTTATTTTGTGCGGGTAGTACATTTAATATTTTATTTTATTTATTTTATGCTATTTTTAATTGTGTATGTTTTATTTTTAAAAACAGTTACAAAACAGTATCCAGTATCCAGTCTTTGTTTCTATACAGTGCTCTTTTAGACAACAAGTACACTACAGGCCAAAAGTTTGGAAGCAACTTAAATTTTCTGTTCACACTGGCGCTCTTAAAAACCAGTATGGATTCTTTGGATTTTTGGATGTGTTTACTGCATGATCAGACTTTACCTTTATTGAATTGAACCATTTTCTTCAAATTACCTTTAGGTATACATTGATGTCACCAGACCATTGCTGAATAAATGTTAACAAAAGAAACGAAGAGCTTAATTTTAGGGTTGGAAGAGTCATAACTTCAGTGGAAAAGTAAAAAACAAATCATAGCTTGCATTTTTCACTTCAGCTCTTTGGCTTTTGAGAGTTTGGATACAAAAATCCCAATAAATCTCAACTGTGTTCAGATCTCTGACAAACTTCCAAAGAAATGGTTGGATTGAAGCATCTGAGTAAAGAAACAAGAGTAGATTTATACAATAAGGAAAGAAGGATACACAAAGTCTGAGCAATAAAAACCCAAAGACCTGATAATTATTTTTTTGTACAAATTTGATCTTGCTTCCAAAACTTTTGTCCTGTAGTATTAATGTTTAAAATCTTTGCACACAATTTCTTCTTTATGGACATGCAGCCATAAATTGTCATTTGGTTCATGTGTTTGTATGTGAGCAGGAGCAACTTCAGGATATTTTAGAGTTGACTTATTCATCTTGGTTCTGCTCGCTCTTTTTTTTTGTTTTGTTGTTGCTGTAAAACGTCTTTGAGTATCTAAAGAAGCACAACATGTATAGTACCATTGTTGATATTATATTTAGAAAGAAATGCAAATGTATATATTTTGTTAAGCTTTCATTTGGACAGATAATCTTACTGAGACGCAGGTTTATATTCTATATAAAAATATGTTTGACTGTAGAAAGTGAAGGATGTGTTTGTGTCTGCAGGTACATCGCAGTGTGTGAGCCTCTCAGGTATAACACCATCATGACGCCGGCTCGGCTGCTCTCCTGCTGCACTCTCGCCTGGTTTGTTGCTCTGCTGTGTGTTGTTGTTCTCTTCTCCTTCCACATGAACGCCCCTCTGTGTGGCAACCTCGTCCAACACGTCTACTGCAGCAACCGGTCCATTCTGAGGCTGGCCTGCAGGCCCACCCCCATCAACAACATCTATGGTCCGTTTACAGACCTGGAGGGCAAAATGAGGCAAATGGATGACAGAACAAGGTGTAAAGGTTGATATGCTACTTTACTAACTAAAAATAATTCTTGTCTTTATGTATTTTCTAGGTTTGGTTTTCACCTGGTGTTTGAAAACCAGCATCTTCCTCATCACTGCAGTTTCCTACTTCAGAATCCTTAATACTTCTTTAAAACGTGGCCGAGCTGAGAGCAACAAGGCCTTCCAGACGTGCACGTCACACCTCGCTGTGTATGTGCTCTATGAAATAGCTGTAGTGGTCATTGTTGTGAGTCAGAGGTTCCCCTCACTCTCACAAAACATCAAGAAGTTCTTGAGCATCATGTTCATCATCCTGCCACCGGCGTTCAACCCCATCATCTACGGACTGGCCAGTAAAGAGTTACGGGGGAGCATCATCAAGAAAATGACCAATTTACGAGTCTGTCAAAAAAAAAAAAGAGACAGCTTTAACTTCTGTTCCTGATCACTTCCTGAACTGAAGAACAGCCTTTTACCTGCTTGTAAAGGTTTTTAGTAGCCTAGAACATCTCATTATCAAAGATAATTTAGGTTTTAGGTGGATTCACTGCTCTTTCCTCATGTATCCTGTCTGCAGCTAATTTCAGTTTAAAAATAAAATATTATGTATATTATCTTTGTTTTTATTTCTCAGCCCATTACATTATATCGGCGTTTCACTCTAGATTTTATTAAGATATTTACTAAGTTATTTATATTTACAAGACTTCCCAACAGGTAGTTTAGCAATTTGTACTGATTCAGGTGAATTGGCTATTCTCTGGCTTTTCTCTGTTTTACAGAGTGGTGCCCCATCTTGAGGTGACTGGAGTAAGTCAAGCCATAACATTTTTATTATGATTAGGCCTACTAATTATTTACAATAATTGATCATAATTCTGATAGCCATCAAAACCCACTTTTAAACCTATACTTAATTCTGATACCTCTGTTGTGAGGTATTCATACATTTATTTTGGGACATCTTATGTTCCCTACATTATATTGGTGCCCCGTGTGAGTCACAGTAGAATTGGTTTCACAACTAAAATGTTATGTGTCTACCCAAGTTAATTTTGAAAATCTTTGCGTTCATTTCCGGGAATGTGAGTGGAGGAGGCCTGACAGTGGAGGAGGCCTGACAGTGTAGGAGACTTCACAGTTGGGGAGACCTGATGGTGGAGGAGGCCTGACAGTGTAAGGGAACTGACAGTTGGGGAGACCTGACAGTGGAGGAGGCCTGACGGTGGAGGTCTGCAGCCAGACTGTCCTGCTTTTACTTGCTTGTAGGTTTAAGTTTTCAGTAAGTTAGAACACCATTCTCCTGTCTGCAACTGCTTTCAACTATCAACAAATATATATTAATATATATTAATATATTAAAATATAGTGTAAATTATTTTGGTTTTATTTCTCAGCCAAATAGTTACTCCTTTGCCCTACGAACTGGGTAAGTTACATAAACGGGGGCTCGTCCGGGATATTTGTAAAAAGGTAAATTGGTAAGTTGAATAATTGTTTGGTGTGTTTTATATTTGGTTTGTCTTTTTTATGCAACACTTTTTTCATGCATCGTTCTGTATCAGATCAAGTGTAACACCTGAATTTCCAACCAAGGATAAATAAAGTATTTCAGATTGTGATAAAGAGGCCTAATTTAAAGTACATATTGTTTTTCATATACAATTAAGTGGATTGAAGTAATACATATTATTTTTCAATGGTTAATTCTGAGGAGTGTGATTTCTAAGAAAGAGAAGAGAGCCTTAAGCTCCAGCTTCAAACTTAACAAGCTTTTTTAAAATGAATTTGTCACTCTCCCGTTTATCTCCCGTTTTTGCAGAATACATCAATAGCGAGTGTAAATGGATACCGTAACCATTAGCCAGCTACTAAACGCTTACACCAGAAGTGTATACCCAAGTTAATGTTGAACATCTTTGCGTGTATTTCCGGGCCTGACAGTGGAGGAGGCCTGACGGTGACAGAAGCCTGACAGTGGAGGAGGCCTAACAGCGGAGGAGGCCTGACGGTGGAGGTCTGCAGCCAGACTCTCCTGCTTTTACTTGCTTGTAGGTTTAAGTTTTCAGTAATTTAGAACATCATTGTCCTGTCTGCAACTGCTTTCAACTATCAAAATTATAATATACTGTGAATTATTTTACCTGGAGGGGGGTGATTGGGAGGAGCGGCCTACCTGATCTGAACCCGGGTGGTGTTTTGTTATTGGACTTCTGTGATCGATTTCATTATCGTATCATCAGATCTGCGGCCGCATGTTCTGGACACTCGGGTGAAGAGAGGAGCAGAGCTGTCAACTGATCACCACCTGGTGGTGAGTTGGATCAGGTGGCGGGGGAGGGGCCTGTCTAGCAGAGGGCCCTGTCTGCGGGATCTTTAACTCACACCTCCGGAAGAATTTCTCCAGCATCCCGGGTGAGACTGGGGACATGGAGTCCGAATGCGCCATGTTCAAAGCCTCAATTGTTGACGCGGCTGGTAGGAGCTGTGGCCTGAAGGCCGTCGGTGCCTGTCGTGGCGGCAACCCAAGAACCCGCTGGTGGACACCAGCGGTGAGGGAGGCCGTCAAGCTGAAGAAGGAGGCCTTTCGGTCTTGGCCGGCTGGGGGGTCTCCAGAAGCAGCAGACAGGTACCGTTCGGCGAGAAGGGCTGCAACTGTGGCAGTCGCTGAAGCAAAAACTCGGGTATGGGAGGAATTCGGGGAGGCCATGGAGGAGGACTTTCACTCGGCCTCAAAGAGGTTCTGGAAAACCGTCGGGCGACTCAGGAAGGGAAAGCAGGGCTTGGCCCAAGCTGTGCTCAGATGGGCGGAGACCTGCTGACCCGACCTGGGGATGTCCTCAGATGGTGGAAAGAACACTTTGAGGAACTCCTTTATCCAGCCAACACGTCCTCTGTGGAGGAGGCAGAGTCTGAAGACTCAGGTAAAGACTCATCAGTATCCCTGGCAAAATTCGCCGAGGTTGTTAAAAAGCTGCCTGGCAGCAAGGAGCCAGGGTTGGTTGAGATTCGCCCTGAGATGCTGAAGGCTCTGGGCACTGTTGGGCTGTCATGGTTGGCACGCCTCTTCAGTGTCGCATGGAGGTCTGGGACAGTGCCAGTGGAGTGGCAGACCGGGGTGGTGCTTCCCACTTTCAAAAAGGGGGACCGGAGGGTGTGTTCCAATTACAGTGGAATCACACTGCTCAGCCTCCCCGGAAAAGTCTACTCCAGGGTGCTGGAAAGGAGGCTCCGACCGATTGTCGAATCTCAGATTCAGGAGGAACAATGCGGCTTCCGTCCTGGCCGTGGAACAACGGACCAGCTCTTTACCCTTGCGAGACTTCTGGAGGGGTCATGGGAGTTTGCTCATCCAGTCTACATGTGTTTTGTGGACTTGGAGAAGGCCTACAACCGTGTCCCTTGGGGAGTCTTGACGGGGTACTGTGGGAGTATGGTGTACCGGGTTCGTTGCTACGAGCTATCCGGTCCCTATATAACCACAGTGAGAGCTGTGTCCGCATACTCGGCACAACGTCAAACACGTTCCCAGTGGCTGTTGGCCTCCGCCAGGGTTGCCCCTTGTGTCCGATTCTGTTTGTGGTTTTCATGGACAGGATCTCAAGGCGCAGCCGAGGGGAGGAAGGGATTTGGTTTGGTGACCTAAGAATTGTATCTGCTTTTTGCAGATGATGTGGTTCTTTTGGCTTCATCAAGCCGGGACCTTCAGCACTATGGAAGAATTATCCTATCTTTATTCAAGAGCGTAGATTTTCAGTTTGAGAGCATAATTTGTCTTTCTCATGCTCAGATTTGTTCTCCTCATGCTCACATTTTGCGCTCGCACACAGATTTCTGCTGCTTTCTTTCAAAATGTATGCGTGCACTTAAAAATCACATGCTTGTGCTCACATTTCTTCTGCTTGGACACAAACATTTCGCTCGCACTCAAATATGTCCTGTGCTCGCTCAAATCTAAAGTCTACGCGCTCAGATCTCAACTCTGCGCTCTCAAAACTTTTGTGCTCGGACTCAGAACATGCACGTCCTCTCAGGTTGAGGTGTCTGCTCAGACTGAACGATGTCCCGCCCTGCGCTTAAACTAGTGTGTTTCACCAGCCAATAGGGAGACAGCTAGATTGTGGCCCGTCTTAGTTGCGTTGCCTCGCCTTTTTGAGCGCTCCGTCGGGGCGGGTATATGGTCTGTTTGTAAAACTGCTTCTCTCTTAAAATACACCAATTGACCATATTAGCCAGCTATTTGAATCGTCACCTATTTAAGACGCAGCATATTTATGTAGAATTAATCTTAAGTAGTCCTAAAAAGAGTTATCGTAGTTTAGATTATATATATATATTTTTTTAATTATTATTTATATATATATATTTATTGTTTTTTATTTTTCACCTGTTCAGTGGTGTCACGATAGTCCAGTGGTGAAGGACGCTACCATCTGTTGCATTTTAAACCATGGGACGCCGGTTCGCATCCCGTCCGCTGCACTCTTGCTGCATGTCTTATTATGATTTACATTTTTAATTGATAAATTAATGTAACAGTAATACAATCCATGTAACCAGCTGCTTCTCTTATTGAAACGTTTAACAAGAGATGATGGGTAAATAGACTTGGCTACGTGATTTAAAAAAGTATAATGAAAAATACGCTATGATGATGATAATGATTTGAGGATAACATTGGTGCGTGTAATGCAGTGTATCACCGTCCTATTTACGCGGTCAAAGCCAGGGGGCGCGTAATTAGGCTAATGTTGGTAATACTTTCACTTTCACAAGAAGAAGACTTTGAGCAGGATTCGGAGCGCGGCAGCGAATGAATGGGAGACGAGATGTATGGCCAAAGACCTCAAGTAAGTTCATTGCTAAATGTTGCTACAACTCAAAACACATCGACCATATACAGTAGTTTCAATTTCAATTTCAATAGTTTCAACAGTACCGTAATCATTTTGACACTCGTACTTATCAACATATAGAGGGGGCCTTCATTGTAACATGTACAACGAAAGTACAATAATTGGCAACGTATGATCGTACCAGCGGCAGGTCGGCACACATAATGATGCGCGAGCTGAAGGGAATCCCCGCTGACGTCACTTCATTCATAATGAGTTGCTGTCCCTAGTGCCGACAAAGGCCCGCTATATATGTTGATAAGTACGAGTGTTTTGAGTTGTAGCAACATTTAGCAATGAACTTACTTGAGGTCTTCGGCCATCCATCTGTCTCCCATTCATTCGCTGCCGCGCTCCGAATCCTGCTCAATGTCTTCTTCTTGTGAAAGTGAAAGTATTACCTACATTAGCCTAATTACGCGCTCCCTGGCTTTGACCAGGGAGCAATATGGTCAATTGGTGTATTTTAAGAGAGAAGCAGTTTTACAAACAGACCATATACCCGCCCCGACGGAGCGCTCAAAAAGGCGAGGCAACGCACCTAAGACGGGGTCACAATCTAGCTGTCTCCCTATTGGCTGGTGAAACACACTAGTTAAAGCGCAGGGCGGGACATCGTTCAGTCTGAGCAGACACCTCAACCTGAGAGGACGTGCGTGTTCTGAGTCCGAGCACAAAAGTTTTGAGAGCGCAGAGTTGAGATCTGAGCGCGTAGACTTTAGATTTGAGTGCGCACAGGACATATTTGAGTGCGAGCGAAATGTTTGTGTCCAAGCAGAAGAAATGTGAGCACAAGCATGTGATTTTTAAGTGCACGCATACATTTTGAAAGAAAGCAGCAGAAATCTGAGTGCGAGCGAAAAATGTGAGCATGAGGAGAACAAATCTGAGCATGAGAAAGACAAATTATGCTCTCAAACTGAAAATCTACGCTCTTGAATAAAGATAGGATAATTCTTCCATACAGCACTCGTTGGGTCGGTTTGCAGCCGAGTGTGAAGCGGTTGGGATGACAGTCAGCACCTCCAACTCTGAGGCCAAGGTTCTCTGCCGGAAAACGGTGGAATGGCCCCTCTGGGTGGGGAGAGAGTTACTGCCTCAAGTGAAGGAGTTCAAGTATCTCGGGGTCTTGTTCACGAGTGAGGGTAGAACGGAGCGTGAGATGGACAGGCGGTTTGGTGCGGCGTCGGCAGCGATGCAGGCATTATACTGGACCGTCGTGGTGAAGAAGGAGCTGAGCAGGAAGGCAAAGCTCTTGATTTACCGGTCCATCTATGTTCCAACCCTCACCTATGGTCATGAACTTTGGGTAGTGACCGAAAGAGCACGATCGCGGATACAAGCGGCTGAAATGAGTTTCCTCCGTAGGGTGGCTTAGCTCAGCGTTAGAGCTAGGGTGAGGAGCTCAGACATCCGGAGGGAGCTCGGAGTAGAGCCGCTGCCCCTTTGTGTCGAAAGGAACCAGCTGAGGTGGTTTGGGCATCTGGTAAGGATGCCTCCCGGGCTCCTCCCTTTAGAGGTGTTGCGGGCACGTCCAACTGCTAGGAGGCCCCGGGGAAGACCCAGAACATGGTGGAGGGATTATATCTCTCTCCTGGCCTGGGAACGCCTCGGGGTCCCCCAGGAGGAGCTGGACGTTGTGGCTGGGGAGAGGGACGTCTGGAATGCCCTGCTTAGCCTGCTGCCCCCGCGACCCGACCCCGGATAAGCGGAGGAGAATGGATGGATGGATGTATGGATGGATTATTTTGGTTTCATTTCTTAGCCTAATAGTTAGTCCTTTGCCCTAGAAACTCGTGGAGTTACATAAACGGGGGCTCGTCCGGGATATTTGTAAAAAGGTTTTTTGGTAAGTTGAATAATTGTTTGGTGTGTTTTATATTTCCGTGTAGGTTAGTGGTTGAGGTTGAAGGTCAGGTTTGCTATAAACAGACACAGGATCTTACATGTAACTAGCTGTCTTCTTTCTGACCTGGAACTCTAGAAATACCCAATATATTTTGAACTGGCTTTTCCAACACAGACATACCCCTCTGAAGAGGAATTTAAAGCTGGCACATGATCCTTGAAAGTTTAGTAATTTTATGAGACTGATATAGTTAAAGTGGCTATATTTTCTGTTTTTGTACACAGTGGTGTTCCATCTAGAGTTTACTTAGAGTAAATCAAGTCATATTGTTCTAAAAGTTAATTATTATTTATGATAATTATGAATTATTTTGATAGCCATCTTAACACATTTGAATTGTGAGACCCACATAAATTAAGCTCAGGTTTGAGGCATACGTAAAACCCCAACCACATATTGGAATAGGTGGATCTCTATAAACAATCTCCAAAGGAAGCTTAACAGGAAGCAGTGGAGTAACATCAGGTCACATGCTCCCATACGAACTCACACAAAAAAAGTTGCTGTGCTTGTACTCAAACTATTTTTTCCTCTGGAAATAAATGACATATTTGTAAAAAAAAAAATTTAAAACAAGTCTTGGGGCCAGAGGGACCTGCAGAGGGTGTTTCAGGGTGGGTCGATGTTTCGATGGTAACTGGCCTCACTGACGTCTGCAAAATCAATAAAAGTTAAAGCACTCCCCGTAACAAGTGAGAGCATTAACTCTCTGAGTAGAGCGAGGACCTGTGAGGATGCTTTACAGTGCTGCAATCATTAGACATTAACTTCACTTCTTTAATTGTATGTTTGATGAAACACTGAACTGCCCACTGTTTTATTGTAGGTAATACTGTGATTTCTTTAATTTAGTAAAATGTCAGAGAACTGTTTAGTTCACATGTTTGTTTGACATTATTTTACTGGAGTTCACTGTTGTTAGAATGTTGTTTTAGGTCTGAAATTCTTATCCCTGATGCCTGTTTGGATGTTTTGATGAACTTGTGTTTTACAGAGTGGTTCTGCTTTGGATGGAGAACGTGACAGTGGTGACTCCTCTCAAACAGCCGATTGTGTTCGAGCTGGAGGGTTTCTTTATCCCTCTGGGCTACGACGCCTTTTTCTTTACCCTGGCCCTTATTCTCTACATGATAATCCTGCTGGCCAACGGCCTGGTGCTCGGCACCATCGTCCTGGACAAGAACCTGCACAGGCCCATGTTTGTGATGGTTGGTAACCTGATGGTCTGTGACTTGTTGGGGGCCACGGCCGTTCTGCCACGCATCATGATGCACTTCCTGATGGGCCAGAAGAAGATTGCCTACATCCCGGCCATCGCTCAGGCCTTCAGCGTGCACACGTATGGCGCAGCAATGCAGACCATTCTGGGTGTGATGGCCTACGACAGGTATCCAAACGCAGCAGCACATTCCAGTTTGTTACTGTTGAGCCAAAACGGTGTAAAGTGTTTGATCAAAAAGCTGATTTAGAACTTCAAAACTTACTCTCATGTCTGGTTGTTTGCTGCTGTTTTATTTTTTTCTACAACAGTTATGAGATTACCTTTGCTGCATGTCAAAACCTTTTTCCCTCCTCTGAAGTATACTGTCTTTGTTTCTATAAAATGCTCTTTTAGACACCATCTTAATGTTTATGCACACAATTTCCTCTTCATGGACTTGCAGCCATAAATTGTCACCTGGTTCATGTGTTTGATTATCTAAAGAAGCACAACATGAATTTATTGTTTATCATTGTTGTCATTATATTTACAAACAAATGCAAATGTATATATTTTGTTAAGCTTTCATTTGGACAGATAATCTTACTTAGACGCAGGTTTATATTCTCTTTGAAAATATGTTTGACTGTAGAAAGTGAAGGATGTGTTTGTCTCTGTAGGTACATCGCAGTGTGTGAGCCTCTCAGGTATAACACCATCATGACACCGGCTCGGCTGCTCTCCTGCTGCACTCTCGCCTGGTTTTTCGCTCTGCTGTGTATTATTGTTCTCTTCTCCTTCCACATGAACGCCCCTCTGTGTGGCAACCTAGTCCAACACGTCTACTGCAGCAACCTATCCATCCTGAGGCTGGCCTGCAGGCCCACCCCCATCAACAACATCTATGGTCCATTTACAGCAACACACAGAGTCTGATATTAAACAGTGGCCCTTATCCTCAGGCCTATGTTTATGGAGTTACTTTAATGTCAAGATTCAGACACAGCAAACAGAACTGTGAAATTTGACAACAAAACTTTTGGCTTTGCAAACAAAAGTTTACAATAATACATTTTATTTATTACTTTACTCGCAAAAAACATTTTAATTGCAAAATTGATAATTTAGCTACCAAACAAACTCTATTTGGTTGAACAATAAAGACACAGAAGTAACTCCGGATGACAGAACGAGGTGTAAAGGTTGATATGCTACTTTATTAACAAAAATATTTCTCCTCCCTATGTTTTTGTAGGTCTGGTTAGTGCCTGGTCTTTCAAGTCTGGCACCTACATCATCACTGCAGTTTCCTACTTCAGAATCCTGCACGTTTCTTTAAAACGTGGCCGAACTGCGAGCAGCAAGGCCTTCCAGACGTGCACGGCACACCTCACTGTGTATGTGCTCTATGAAATAGCTACAGTGGTCATAGTTGTGAGTCACAGGTTCCCCTCACTCTCACAAAACATCAAGAAGTTCATCAGCATCCTGTTCATCATCCTGCCACCGGCGTTCAACCCCATCATCTACGGACTGGCCAGTAAAGAGTTACGGAGGAGCATCATCAAGCAATTTACCAATTTACGAATCTGTCAAAAATAATGAGACCACTTTAACTTCTATTCCTGATCATTTCCCTAACTGAAGAACAGTCTTTTACTGAGAGGGGTCTGGCTGCAGACCTCCACCAACAGGCCCCCTCCACCGTCAGGCCCGTTCCACCTTCAGGCCCCTTAACAGTTGAGCCTCCTCCACCGTCAGGCCCCCTCAACAGTCGAGCCTCCTCCACCATCAGGCCCCCTCCACCATCAGGCCCTCTCAACAGTCGAGCCTCCTCCACCATCAGGCCCCCTCCACCGTCAGGTCCCCTCAACAGTCGAGCCTCCTCCACCATCAGGCCCCCTCAAATGACAGGCCCCCTCCACCGTCAGGTCCCCTCCACCGTCAGGTCCCCTCCACCGTCAGGTCCCGTCTACCGTCAGGTCCCCTCCACCGTCAGGTCCCCTCCACCGTCAGGTCCCCTCAACAGTCGAGCCTCCTCCACCATCAGGCCCCCTCCAACGACAGGCCCCCTCCACCGTCAGGCCCCTTCCACCTTCAGGCCCTTTAACAGTTGAGCCTCCTCCACCGACAGGCCCCCTCCACCGTCAGGTCCCCTCAACAGTCGAGCCTCCTCCACCGTCAGGCCCCCTCCACAGTCAGGCCTCCTCCACATTCAGGCCTCCACCACAGTCAGCCCTCCTCTACCATCAGGCCCGGAAGTAACGTTTTCTTTTTCTTTTTACGATTCACAAGGAACGTAACTTGTTTCTTTTTGAGTCTGTCAAAAAGAATGAGACAGCTTTAACTTCTGAGTCTGTCAAAAATAATGAGACAACTTTAACTTCTATTCCTGATAATTTCCTGAACTGAACAACATCTTTTACCGAGAGTGGTCCGGCTGCAGCCCTCCACCGTCAGGCCCGGAAATGTCAGGGTTTTTTTTACGCATCACTGCCGTTGTTGTACTTGTAGTATATTTAGTTTTTCTTTGTTTATCCCTTGATATTGAGCATTGGCAAAAAGTTTGCACACTGGACAGATGCATCGGAAACTGTCCAGCGAGGTGAGGTTCCACCAGTGTTTAAATGAAAGAAACAAAGGTTAAAGAACATTACTGAGGGCTGTTTATTAATGCAATACATTGTCTGTATTTGTATTTGTTTGTTTGTTTTGAGGTTACTCCTACATTATGTTTCAGTTTTGGTAATTGCTAAACTATTCAGTCTTTAAAATCAGGTTCACTATGCCAGCGTTCAGGGAACATTTTCTTCCTTGGTAGTACTCTATTTTTTGTTTGTTTTTTACCTGATGAAAGCGTCTGCTCAAACCTAAAAATATTTACATGAAGGCACAATTGACTACAACTAGGATGGTTCACAGCAGTGGCACCTTCTGTCCTCTGTCAAGTCTAATTTGTAGTGACTGTAAAGAATGTGCCACCCCTCTAGATATGAGTCCCAGTTCAATAACTGGATGTGATATTTGTTTCTATTTGAATTATGAAAATGACTTTGTTTTTAAGGAAGACGAGCAAATGCAGCCTCAGCAAGCTGACGTCTCACAGGATGCAGAGACAACAGAGGAAGTGGTCGGATTGTTTCCCAGTTCTGTGCTGCTTACCCGACAGGGACCCTCTTTCTATGGTTTATTCAGACAGAATGCAAAGGGTCATTTTCATATATTCGGTACTAACTTTTTTTCCTTCTCTTCCATAGACCAGTCTGGAGCAGAGAACTTTACCTGACTGCAAAAAGAAGCAGAATGGGTCCAGGTCTGCAGCCAGATGTGCTGCAGATGGGAGAAGAGGAGCTTGCTGAGGCTGCAGAGCCGTTTGGAAAGCTCTGGCTGGATGAAGCAGGTGAAGGAACAAGTGAAGGCTTCCATGATCATGAAATGGAACAATCTTGGAGCCATTCAAGTTTGTTTTTCTTGATATTGAAGATGGATATTTGCAGAGGATATTTCCACGTCTCTAAGCTGTCAGGATGTCAAATGTAAATTGTCTGACTTTGAATAAAAATAAAGTGCTATTATTGTACCAATATGCTTTAAGTTTGTGTTTTTTTTATGGAGCACTTTTTTCATCCATCGTTCTGTATCAGATCAAGTGTAACGCCTGAATTTCAAACCGGGGATAAATAAAGTATTTAGGATTGTGATAAAGAGGCCTAATTTAAAGTACATATTGTTTTTCATATATAATTAAGTGGATTAAAGTAATACATATTAGTTTTCAATGGTTAATTCTGAGGAGTGTTATTTCTAAGAAAGAGAAGAGAGCCTTATGCTCCAGCTTCAAACTTAACAAGCTTTTTTCAAATGAATTTGTCAGTCTCCCGTTTATCTCCTGTTTTTGTAGAATACATCAATAGCGAGTGTAAATGGACACCGTAACCATTAGCCAGCTAATAAAATGCTTACACCAGAAGTGTATACCCAAGTTAATGTTGAACATCTTTGCGTGTATTTCCGGGCCTGACAGTGGAGGAGGCCTGACGGTGACAGAGGCCTGACAGTGGAGGAGGCCTGACGGCGGAGGAGGCCTGCAGCCAGGCTCTCCTGCTTTTCCTTGCTCGTAGGTTTAAGTTTTCAGTAACTTAGAACATCATTGTCCTGTCTGCAACTGCTTTCAACTATCAAAATTAAAACATACTGTGAATTATTTTACCTGGAGGGGGGTGATTGGGAGGAGCGGCCTGCCCGATCTGAACCCGAGTGGTGGTTTGTTATTAGACTTCTGTGCTAGTCACGGATTGTTCATAACAAACACCATGTTCGAACATGGAGTTGCTCATAGGTGTACAGTTCAGTTCAGTTCAGTCAACTTTATTGTCAAGTATGCCACATAAAAAAACATGACACAGATGAAATTGCTGTCCTCTCTGACCCACGGTGCAAACAAGCAAAACAACATATAGACATTCAAATAGTGCAGACAAAGAGGTAGACAGTGCAAAAGTATATATAAATAATAAAGTGAAATGTGCAGTCCCTGAATCAGTGATGTTAGTAGTGGTGTGAGGGAGATGTGGCAGGGGGCAGAGGAGGGAAGAGGGGCAGAGCAGGGAGGGAGTTGAGCCTCTGGACCGCCTGGTGGAAAAAACTGTCCCTGAGTCTGCTGGTTCTGGCCCGGAGACTCTGCAGTCTCCTCCCCACGGCAGAAGGTTGAAGAGGCTGTGAGATGGGTGGGTGGGGTCACCTGCAATTCTGCTGGCTCTGCTGGTGAGGCGGGTGTTGTAAGTGTCCTGCAGTGGGGGGAGAGAGACACCTATGATCCTCTCGGCTGCTCTCACGACACGCTGCAGGGACTTTCGGCAAGACACGGTGCAGGCGCCGTACCACACGGTGATGCAGCTGGTCAGAATGCTCTCTATGGTTCCTCTGTAGAAGGTGAGCATGATAGGAGGGGAGGCTCCAGCTCTTCTCAATTTCCGGAGGAAGTAGAGGCGTTGATGTGCTTTTTTTGCCAGTGATGCAGTGTTTAGGCTCCAGGAGAGGTCTTCAGAGATGTGCACACCCAGGAACTTGGTGCTGCTCACCCTCTCCACTGCAGCACTGTTGATGGTTCGTGGAGCATGCTGGGTGTGCACTCTCCTGAAGTCCACAACAATCTCCTTCGTCTTCTCCACGTTCAGACGGAGATTGTTGGTCCTGCACCACGTAGCCAGCCTGCTTACTTCACGCCTGTAGATGGTCTCATCGCTGTTGTTGATCAGACCCACCACAGTCGTGTCGTCCGCGAACTTGACGAAGAGGTTGGAGCTGGATGTTGGTGTGCAGTCGCGGGTCAGCAGAGTGAATAGGAGGGGGCTTAGCACACATCCTTGGGGGGCCCCTGTGTTCAATATGATGGTCCTGGAGGTGCTGCTGCCGACCCGAACTGCCTGTGGTCTCCCTGTCAGAAAGTCCAGCAGCCAGTTGCACAAGAAGGTGTTGAGTCCCAGCTGGTCCAGTTTCTGAATGAGCTGCTGGGGGATGATTGTATTGAATGCCGAGCTGAAGTCAATAAACAGCATTCTGACGTATGCTTGTTTAGTCTCCAGGTGGGTGAGGGCTGAGTGGAGGGCAGTGGAGATGGCATCATCGGTCGAACGGTTGGACCGATATGCAAACTGGAAAGGGTCTAGAGTGGGGGGGAGGGCAGACTTGATGTGGTGCATGACCAGCCTCTTGAAGCACTTCATAAGGATGGGAGTGAGTGCGACTGGGCGGTAGTCATTATGGCAGGAGGGAGACGACTTCTTGGGGACTGGGATGATGGTGGTGGCTTTGAGGCACGTGGGGACAACCGCCTGGCTCAGCGAGGTGTTGAAGATGTCTGTGAAGACATCTGTGAGCTCCTCAGCACAGTCCCTCAGGACACGACCAGGGATGTTGTCAGGACCCGAGGCTTTCCGTGGGTTCGTCCTTCTGAGGGATCGCCTCACACTATCTGGGGATAGCGTCAACACCTGGTCGCCGGGAGGGGGTGGGGTCTTCTGTGCCGGGGTGCTGTTGTCTGCCTCAAAGCGGGCGAAGAAGTCGTTCAGCTGGTTCAGCAGAGAGGTGGAGCTATCACAGGTCTGTGGAGAGGGCTTGTAGCCTGTCATGGTCTGGATCCCTCGCCACAGGTTCCTGGTGTCTCTGCTGTCGCTGAAGCGGTCGGCGATCCTCCTGGAGTATTGTTTCTTGGCTTTCCTGATGCCTCGTGACAGGTTGGCCCTGGCTGTTTTCAGGCCCACCTCATCTCCAGCTCTGAAGGCGACGTTCCGAGCCCTCAGGAGTCTGTAGACTTCCCCTGTCAACCATGGCTTCTGGTTGGCCCGAATGGAGATCGATGCATTTCTTCATATAGGAGGTGACGGTCTCTGTGTACTCCTGGAGGTCTGTGATGTTGTTGTAGGTGGCTGCCTGTCTGAACATGCTCCAGTCGGTGATGAGGAAGCAGTCCTGGAGTGTCTCTGAAGACCCCTCAGGCCACACGCGTATCTGCCTTTTTTCCGGTCTGATGGCTTTAACCAGAGGTCTGTATGCTGGCATTAATAGGACAGTGGTGTGGTCTGAGGCTCCTAGGTGGGGAAGGGGAAAGGCTTTATAGGCACCTCTGTGTGTGGTGTAGACATTGTCCAGGATGTTATCTCCACGTGTGGGAAAGTTGATGTGTCCATGGAGTTGTGGAAACACGCTCTTGGGGTTTGCGTGGTTAAAATCCCCAGCCAGGATGAGGAAAGCATCAGGATGGGCTGTCTGCTGCTCACTGATGTGCTGGTAGAGTTCATACAGTGCCTCGGTCCTGCTGTTATTAGAGCCAGGAGGGATGTATATTGCTACCAGCAATATGGCACTGAATTCCCTCGGCAGGTAGAATGGCCGGCATTTAATAGCCATAAACTCCGCCAGTGGTGAGCAGTGAGTACACACCACAGCAGTGTCGCGGCACCAGGCATCACTAATGTAAACACACAGTCCCCCGCCGCGAGTCTTCCCCCGCTCGACAAGCGCTCTGTCCGCCCGGTAGCATGTTAGCCGGGACAGTTGAATGGCACAGTCTGGGACACTGTCAGTAAGCCATGTTTCCACAAAGACAAAGGCACAACAGTCATTCACAGATTTGGTAGATGTCCGGAGTAGGCGGATATAATCCAGTTTATTGTCCAGCGAGCGTACGTTGGCCAGTATGATGGTAGGAATAGCTGGCCGGTAAGGGCTAGCCTTTAGCCTAGCCCGGATACCTCCGCGTTTGCCCCTCTTCTGCATCCTCATGTTCCGCCTGTGGCGCCTCCACCGTGGGCTGGTTGCAGGAGTAGGGGTCGGTGTTTCAGCAGGCCGCTGGAGCAGACCGCAGCCGCGTAGTACTTCTGCGTCTGCTGGGTTTATGCCCATGATAATGGTTCTGCCGATGGCGAGCAGAAACTCACGGGGGTATGTGCACCTTGAGACAGATGGACGCGACGATGACGGACATATGCACGTAGAAACACAACACAATAAACATAAAAACACCGGTCTGACGGGAGAGAGAGGAGCCGCTGCGTGTGTACGCACCACCATATCATGTTACTATTCTTGCCAGAGAATGGCACCTGGTACCTGGTACCAGAGCACTCAAAGCCAAAGTTCGATGATCGATTTCATTATCGTATCATCAGATCTGCGGCTGCATGCTCTGGGCACTGAGGTGAAGAGAGGAGCAGAGCTGTCAACTGATCACCACCTGGTGGTGAGTTGGATCAGGTGGCGGGGGAGGCTGCTGGACAGACCTGGCAAACCCAAACGTGTAGTGAGGGTCAACTGGGAACGTCTAGCAGAGGGCCCTGTCTGCAGGGTCTTTAACTTACACCTCCAGAAGAATTTATCCAGCATCCCAGGTGGTGTTGGGGACATGGAGTCCGAATGCGCCATGTTCAAAGCCTCAATTGTTGACGTGGCTGGTAGGAGTTGTGGCCTGAAGGCTGTCGGTGCCTGTCATGGCGGCAACCCAAAAACCCGCTGGTGGACACCAGCGGTGAGGGAGGCCGTCAAGATGAAGAAGGAGGCCTTTCGGTCTTGGCCGGCTGGGGGGTCTCCAGAAGCAGCAGACAGGTACCGTTCGGCGACAAGGGCTGCAGCTGTGGCAGTCGCTGAAGCAAAAACTCGGGTATGGGAGGAATTCGGGGAGGCCATGGAGGAGGACTGCCAGTCGGCCTCAAAGAGGTTCTGGAAAACCGTTGGGCGACTCAGGAAGGGAAAGCAGGGCTTGGCCCAAGCTGTGCTCAGCGGGGCGAAGACCTGCTGACCCGACCTGGGGATGTCCTCAGATGGTGGAAAGAACACTTTGAGGAACTCCTTAATCCAGCCAACACGTCCTCTGTGGAGGAGGCAGAGTCTGAAGACTCAGGTAAAGACTCATCAGTATCCCTGGCAGAAGTCTCCGAGGTAGTAAAAAAAATTGCCTGGCGGCAGGGTTGGATGAGATTCGCCCTGAGATGCTGAAGGCTCTGGACACTGTTGGGCTGTCATGGTTGACACGCCTCTTCAGTGTCGCGTGGAGATCTGGGACAGTGCCAGTGGATGGCAGACCGGGGTGGTGGTTCCCATTTTCAAAAAGGGGGACCGGAGGGTGTGTTCCAATTACAGTGGAATCACACTGCTCAGCCTCCCCGGAAAAGTCTACTCCAGGGTGCTGGAAAGGAGGCTCCGGCCGATTGTCGAACCTCACATTAAGGAGGAACAATGCGGCTTTCGTCCTGGCCATGGAACAACGGACCAGCTCTTTACCCTTACGAGACCTCCGGAGTTGTCATGGGAGTTTGCTCATCCAGTCTACATGTGTTTTGTGGACTTGGAGAAGTTCTACAACCCTGTCCCTCTGGGAGTCTTGTGGCGGTACTGCGGGAGTATGGGGTCATGGGCTCGTTGCTACGAGCTATCCGGTCACCTATAACTAAAGTGAGAGCTGTGTCCACATACTCGGCACAACGTCAAACACGTTCCCGGTGGGTGTTGGCCTCCGCCAGGGTTGCCCCTTGTCTCCGATTCTGTTTGTGGTTTTCATGGACAGGATCTCAAGGCGCAGCCAAGGGGAGGAAGGGATTCGGTTTGGTGACCTAAGAATTGCATCTCTGCTTTTTGCAGATGATGTGTTTTTTTTTGGCTTCATCAAGCCGGGACCTTCAGCACTCGTTGGGTCGGTTTGCAGCCGAGTGCGAAGCGGTTGGGATGACAGTCAGCACCTCCAAGTCTGAGGCCATGGTTGTCTGCCGGAAAACGGTGGATTGCCCCCTCTGGGTGGGGAGAGAGTTACTGCCTCAAGTGAAGAAGTTCAAGTATCTCGGGGTCTTGTTCACAAGTGAGGGTAGAACGGAGCGTGAGATAGACAGGGGTAGACAGCCGGAAGGCAAACCTCTCGATTTACCGGTCCATCTATGTTCCAACCCTCACCTATGGTCATGAACTTTGGGTAGTGACCGAAACAGCAAGATTGCGGATACAAGCGGCTGAAATGAGTTTCCTCCGTAGGGTGAGGAGCTCAGACATCCGGAGGGAGCTCGGAGTAGAGCCGCGGCTCCTTCGCGTCGAAAGGAGCCAGCTGAGGTGGTTTGGGCATCTGGTAAGGATGCCTCCCGGGCGCCTCCCGTTAGAGGTGTTCCGGGCACGTCCAACTGGTAGGAGGCCCCGGGGAAGACCCAGAACACGGTGGAGGGATTATATCTCTCTCCTGGCCTGGGAACGCCTCGGGGTCCCCCAGGACGAGCTGGACGTTGTGGCTGTGGAGAGGGACGTCTGGAATGCCCTGCTTAGCCTGCTGCCCCCGCGACCCGACCCCGGATAAGCGGAGGAGAAGGGATGGATGGATGGATGTATGGATGGATTATTTTGGTTTCATTTCTTAGCCTAATAGTTAGTCCTTTGCCCTAGAAACTCGTGGAGTTACATAAACGGGGGCTCGTCCGGGATATTTGTAAAAAGGTTAATTGTTAAGTTGAATAATTGTTTGGTGTGTTTTATATTTCCGTGTAGGTTAGTGGTTGAGGTTGAAGGTCAGGTTTGCTATAAACAGACACAGGATCTTACATGTAACTAGCTGTCTTCTTTCTGACCTGGAACTCTAGAAATACCCAATATATTTTGAACTGGCTTTTCCAACACAGACATATTATTTTGATAACCATCTTAACACATTTGAACTGTGAGACCCACATAAGTTGAGCCAAGGTTTGAGGCATACGTAAAACCCCAACCACATGTTAGAATAGGTGGATCTCTATAAACAATCTCCAAAGGAAGCTTAACAGGAAGCAGTGGAGTAACATCAGGTCACATGCTCCCATACGAACTCACACAAAAAAAGTTGCTGTGCTTGTACTCAAACTATTTTTTCCTCTGGAAATAAATGACATATTTGTAAAAAAAAAAAAAATTTAAAACAAGTCTTGGGGCCAGAGGGACCTGCAGAGGGTGTTTCAGGGTGGGTCGATGTTTCGATGTTAACTGGCCTCACTGACGTCGGCAAAATCAATAAAAGATAAAGCACTCCCCGTAACAAGTGAGAGCATTAGCTCTCTGAGTAGAGCGTGGACCTGTGAGGACGCTTTACAGTGCTGCAATCATTAGAAATTAACTTCACTTCTTTAATTGTGAATGAATTTAATTGTATGTTTGATGAAACACTGAACTGCTCACCGTTTTATTGCAGTTAATACTGTGATTTCTTTAATTTAATCAAATGTCAGAGAACTCTTAAGGTCACATGTTTGTCTTTTAATTTACTAGAGTTAACTGTTAGAATGTGGTTTTAGGTCTGAAATTCTTATCCCTGATGCCTGTTTGGAGGTTTTGATGAGCTTGTGTTTTACAGAGTGGTTCTGCTTGGGATGGAGAACGTGACAGTGGTGACTCCTCTCAAACAGCCGATTGTGTTCGAGCTGGAGGGTTTCTTTATCCCTCTGGGCTACGGCGCCTTTTTCTTTACCCTGGCCCTTATTCTCTTCATGATAATCCTGCTGGCCAACGGCCTGGTGCTTGGCACCATCGTCCTGGACAAGAACCTGCACAGGCCCATGTTTGTGATGGTTGGTAACCTGATGGTCTGTGACTTGTTGGGGGCCACGGCCGTTCTGCCACGCATCATGATGCACTTCCTGATGGGCCAGAAGAAGATTGCCTACATCCCGGCCATCGCTCAGGCCTTCAGCGTGCACACGTATGCCGCGGCAGTGCAGACCATTCTGGGTGTGATGGCCTACGACAGGTATCCAAACGCAGCAGCACATTCCAGTTTGTTACTGTCGAGGCAAAACGGTGCAAAGTGTTTGATCAACAAGCTGATTTAGAACTTCAAAACTTACTCTCATGTCTGGTTGTTTGCTGCTGTTTTATTTTTTTCTACAACAGTTATGAAATGACCTTTGCTGCATGTCAAAACCTATTTCCCTCCTCTGAAGTATACTGTCTTTGTTTCTATAAAATGCTCTTTTAGACACCATCTTAATGTTTATGCACACAATTTCTTCTTCATGGACTTGCAGCCATAAATTGTCATTTGGTTGATGTGTTTGTATGTGAGCAGGAGCAACTACAGGATATCTCAAAGTTGACAATTCACCTTTGTCCGCTCTCTTTGTTTCATTTTGCTGTACAGCGTCTTTGAGTATCTAAAGAAGCACATTAATTTATTGTTTATCATTTTTGTCATTATATTTACAAACAAATGCAAATGCATATATTTTGTTAAGCTTTCATTTGGACAGATAATCTTACTTAGACGCAGGTTTATATTCTCTATGAAAATATGTTTGACTGTAGAAAGTGAAGGATGTGTTTGTGTCTGCAGGTACATTGCAGTGTGTGAGCCTCTCAGGTATAACACCATCATGACGCCGGCTTGGCTGCTCTCCTGCTGCACTCTCGCCTGGTTTTTCGCTCTACTGTGTGTTATTGTTCTCTTCTCCTTCCACATGAACGCCCCTCTGTGTGGCAACCTCGTCCAACACGTCTACTGCAGCAACCGATCCATCCTGAGGCTGGCCTGCAGGCCGACCCCCATCAACAACATCTATGGTCCGTTTACAGCAACACACAGAGTCTGATATTAAACAGTGGCCCTTATCCACAGGTCCTATGTTCATGGAGTTATATTTATATTAAGATTCAGACACAGCAAACAGAACTGTGAAATTTGACAACAAAACTTTTGGCTTTGCAAACAAAAGTTTACAATAATACATTTTATTTATTACTTTACTTGCAAAAAAACATTTTAATTGCAAAATTGATCATTTTGCTACCAAACAAACTATTTGGTTGAATAATAAAGACACAGAAGTAACTCCGGATGACAGAATGAGGAGTAAAGGTTGATATGCTACTTTACTAACTAAAATAATTGTCGTCCCAATGTTTTTCTAGGTCTGGCTAGTACCTGGTCTCTCAAATCTGGCACCTTCATCATTACTTCAGTTTCCTACTTCAGAATCCTGCATGTTTCTTTAAAACGTGGCCGAGCTGAGAGCAGCAAGGCCTTCCAGACGTGCACGTCACACCTCGCTGTGTATGTGCTCTATGAAATAGCTACAGTGGTCATTGTTGTGAGTCACAGGTTCCCCTCACTCTCACAAAACATCAAGAAGTTCTTGAGCATCATGTTCATCATCCTGCCACCGGCGTTCAACCCCATCATCTACGGACTGGCCAGTAAAGAGTTACGGAGGAGCATCATCAAGCAATTTACCAATTTACGAGTCTGTCAAAAAAAAGAGAGACAGCTTTAACTTCTGTTCTTGATCACTTCCCGAACTGAAGAACAGTCTTTTACCTGCTTGTAAAGGTTTTTAGTAGCCTAGAACATCTCATTATCAAAGATAATTTAGGTTTTAGATGGATTCACTGCTCTTTCCTCATGTGTCCTGTCTGCAGCTAATTTCAGCTTAAAAAATAAAATATAATGCATATTATCTTTTTGCCCATTACATTCTATCAGTGTTTCGCTCTAGATTTCTTGAAGATCATTATTAAGACTTCCAAATTGGTAGTTTAGCAATTCGTACTGATTTAGGTGAATTGGCTATCTTTTCTCTGTTTTACACAGTGGTGCCCCATTTCGAGGTGACTTGAGTAAGTCAAGTCATATTTTTTTAATTATGATTACTAATTATTTACAATAATTGATAATAATTCCGGTAGGCATCAAAAACCACTTTTAAACCTATACTTAATTTTGATACCTCTGTTTCGAGGTATCCATACATTTATTTTGGGACATCCTATGTTCCCTACATTATATTGGTGCCCCGTGTGAGTCACAATAGAATTGGTCATTAATTATAATTGTGCAATATTGATATTTACACATACTACACATACTAAACATAATTCTACACACTATACATACTGCATCAGGTGTCCAGTGCACAGGTTCACGTCTGTAATGCGATGGAACTCAGCAAACACCTTCAGATATACAAACACATAAATGTACATAGATTCGATTTTTAACAGGAAAATATCATGCATCCATTACACATTTTAAGCAGCAAAGTTAAATAAAATAAATAACACATCCTAAGTCCACATACACCTGAATACTTCAAAATCAATAGACTAACACAGATGAAGAGAATTCCAATTGAAAACATGCCTTGAATGAATTGAATTGCCTCTATACACAGTTTGATCCTGTGGGAACCATATGAAGTAATTCACATTAGTCCAATCAACATGAATGTCATCAAAGCTTTTTAAAACATATATTTATATTTATCGCACTCACCAATACATACAGCTGCTTTCTGGTAAGTCATGTGTTAATGTGCATTATGGAACCCCATTAGCATCCATCTCCATAGTCCATAATGACCACACAAAATAACTTTTCATTCATTTTCAAAATAGTAAGACATTCATTTATATTTAGTCTCCAAGATTAGGTTATTAGATACACCAAGCTAAACTGTAATTTAGTCTAATCCAACATTCCTGCTAAAAATCATATTGTTGTGAAGATGGTAATGATTTTCTTGAATCTGTTTTAAAGATATTCAACTGTACAATGTATTTTAGAAGCTGCAGTGTGTGCTGCTGTTCAATTGTATCACATTATACTGAGGTGTTTCTATTATTTTGTCCATCCCATTTATAATCAATGAGGCTATACTAAATAATAGACACTTCTGTGTATAACCCAATATAGTGCACAAATTACATCCTATTATAATAAAATAAAAATACAGTCAACCATCAACACTATTTCAGGATACTTACCAAGATGTCTTTGAAGCTTGAGGAAACTTGATGCTTCCACTTGAACCTACAAGGAAAGATCAATTACAACTGATAGAAGTTAACCTTAAATACATACAGGACTTATCAAATAAATGTTAAATAGTTACAATATATACTGGTTAAGCTTACATTATGCAAATAAATGTTTAGGAACGAAATGTCATACTATGCATCAATATATCTATCTGATGGTAATTGGATTTTTGAATAAAGGCCTTCCTTTTACACTGAAACTTCGTTTTATACTGAAATCTCAGTAGTATTTAGCGTTTCAATAATGTGTGTGAGAGCACAACATTTCAGTTGTATGTATAAAAGCATTTCAGTTGTGTGTATAAAAGCATTTCAGTTATATGTATAAAAGCATTTCAATTGTGTATATAAAAGCATTTCACTTGTGTGTATGAAAGCATTTCACTTGTGTGTATGAAAGCATTTCACTTGTGTGTATGAAAGCATTTCAGTTGTGTGTATAAAAGCATGTTAACTGTATGTATAAAAGCATTTCACTTGTGTGTATAAAAGCATTTCAATTGTGTGTACAAAAGCATTTCAGTTGTGTGTATAAAAGCATTTCAATTGTTTGTATAAAATAATTTCAGTTGTGTGTATAAAAGCATTTCAGTTGTGTGTATAAAAGTATTTCAATTGTGTGTATGAAAGCATTTCAGTTGTATGTATAAAAGCATTTCTGTCATGTGTGTGAAAGCATTTCACTTGTAGTGTGTCAATGTGGGTTTTTTTTATGTGTGTGAATGGTAAATCTGAATTATGTCCCTGACGGCCCCTCATACCAAACTGCTTCTTCATACTGATAAACCAAGCACACGGATGTAAAATAAAAACACAAGAACACAGAACAAATCTTTCTTTCAAAGCGCGACAGATATAATTGTATTCTCTTGACTTTAGTAACTTACCAACAGTAAATGAAAAGTTTTCCTCTATTACTTCAAAATTCCTCTCCCTCGCCAAACGGTAGCCATCTTGATTTATTTTGAAACGTGAAGTCCCAGCCTGAAGGTCGTGATGTCGATAACGTCAGACGCTACGTCCCTCCATTCACTCAGAAGTTATGATTTAGACACAGGTTTTCACTCAGAAAAATTGATCCACACAAAATTAAAACATTAATAGTTAACATGAGGATTAAAGCCATCATGATTGCATGATGTTGCATGATCTGATCTGACGTGGAATGGCTCCCCCAAGAATCAAAGTGTAACTATAAGAAACTGTAAGCAGGAGAGAGAGCTTCTTTGGATGTTACCAACCAACAAAGACAAACAGCCTGGAGCCAGACAAAGACTCAAGAAGGTATTACTGAACTATGTTTTTTCTTTGATGTTTAATGACACTTTTTGATCAAAACATAATTATTTCACTTTGTGAAAGTTTGTGTAGCTTTGTTCTTTTGGTGAACTACATCATGTGCTCAAAGTTAATACTGGCTTCCTGTTTGTCTCAGGTTGATGGAAAACTTCACATTCAACAGCTTCACGCTGCAGTTGGAGGGCTTAAACGTTTCTAAATACTGGATGTACCCTGTCTTTTTCTGCTTCTTTTTCTTCTACCTCTTTATAATGATTACAAATGTTGGCATTGTAGTCCTGGTGTTCATTGACAAAAGCCTTCACCAGCCCATGTATCTGCTTTTCTGCAACCTGCCAGTTAATGACATTGTTGGCAGCTCGATCATGGTGCCCCGTTTGCTTTCAGATATCTTGCAGCCTCCATCTGAGCGTCTCATCAGTTATTATGAGTGTGTGGTGCAAGCTTTCATCTCACACATGTTCGGCACCACTTGCTACACAGTGCTCATGATTATGGCCTTTGACAGATATGTGGCTATCTGTAATCCTCTGCGCTATGCTGCCATAATGACCAACAAAATGGTGATCAAGCTGACCGTTTTTGCCTGGGGAGTAGCACTTGTTTTAGTTGGGATTCTGCTGGGTCTGACCATTCGACTGAACCGATGTAGAACTCGGATCATGAATCCCTACTGTGACAATGCTTCTCTGTTTAAACTCTCCTGTGAGAGTGTGGTAATTAATAATGTGTACGGCCTCACTTTCACTGTCATCCTGTTCACAGGTTCCATAGGCAGCACGGTTCTCACCTACGCTAAGATTACAGTCGTCTGTCTCACCAGTAACAACAAGTCTTTGAACAGTAAAGCCTTAAAGACGTGCAGCACTCATCTGGTTGTGTATCTCGTCCTGCTGTTCACTGGATTTATTAACATTATTCTGCATCGCTTCCCTCAGTACTCTGAACACAGAAAACTGGTTCTCATTATGTTTTTCATCGTCCCTGCCTGCCTCAACCCCATTATTTATGGCATTCAGTCTGCAGAAATCTCCAGATCCTTGTCAAAATTATTCAGATCAAAAAAATTAACACCGTTATCCTGAGATTTAATGTTGTGTTTAGCTCTCTTAACCCCAGAAAAGGATGTTTTGTGTATATGTAGAAAATATGTTATTGTAGAAAGAAACTGTTAAAACACACTCTAGTCATGGATGTTACTCTACAGCTGCAGGACTTGTATAGATTATATATATTGCAGTGAAATTCAAGGCCACAGTGTGTAAAACGACCTGAAACTACTTGTTGGGGTTTAGAGGGTTAAAGTTAACATAATTTGGATAGTTCTTTTGAAGTTACCATTGATAATTATAATACTTTGTTAAATCCTTTAAAAATACTCTTTGTGAAGCATCTATACATTCATATACCAATTTAAAGCACATTTTCATAATACACTGATTATTTTAAGCATTAGTTGCAACTTTATACATGGATCCAAATATAATTTATTTGCATCTACTTATAATAGCATAAAAGAAAGAATAATGAAAAAAATATTAATTCAAAATGTTTTGATGAACAATAATAAACGTAACTCATTGCTCATAGTAAATGAAACTAAAACATTTTACCAATATTACCAAATTATTTGTAAATCATCTATAAACATTATTTGGATGGCTATTATAGAGTTGCAAATGATGGCGACAATACTTTGTTAAATGGTGAATACTTTGTAAATCATCTATAAGAATTATTTAGATAGTTCAATGTTCGTCACTGTTTTTTTTTTCAAAACAATCAATAAACTTTATATTTGCATTTAAACACTTATCTCTGTGAGTTTGTGTTGCATGACATTATCTTTGTTTTATAATGAATTTGTTGCATTTCAAGGCAGTTAGTCAGTTCAGTTTATTGATTAATTTCTGAACAAAACCAGGGCTGACCTGTGATGACCCTAGTACTCATATTTTATTTTTATTCAAATCATTTTTTGAGATTGTTTTTTATGTGCTGTGTAGACAGGGGTGGATAGTAACCATTACTTCAGTACTGTATGGTAGTACAGGTTCTTTTTTTCATTTAGTTAGGATGGCCATAGGCTGTGTAGGGATGGACACAGAGACCCAGTATTAAACGGTCCTTAGGGCTAAATTATTCAAGACTTATTCAAAACTATTAATAAGTAAAACATTTGAATGAGGAACTGAAGGGAATATTTGACCAGGAGTATCTGTACTTTTGCTCAGGTAAGGGAGTTGTGCACTTTGTCCACCACTGTGCAGGTGATATAAGAGAGAATTAAGACCTAGTTGTGGATCAAAAAGGTTTAGTTCTGAATGCAAACCTTTTCTGCAAAATCATAACTATTGTTGCAAATCAAAACTGTTGTCTGTAAAATCCAGATCTTTTGTTTACAATTATATGAATGATAAATTTTATCAGCCTAATGTTTGTTCATTTATGGTCACTTTGATAAAGTCTTCCCGGGCTAAACAAGTTGGGTATCCCTCGCTTCTGGTGTGTTTCCATCAAGCACGAGAGGATTTGTTTGTGCAACTAAATTACATACAAAGTCAATGCAAAGATGCGAGTATTCACATCTCTGTGTAGAACAATGTGAGCTATTTGCATCTTCCTAAATTTTAGAGTTGTTGGAGTTTACATATGCCTTAAACATGAGCCCTACTATTAATTATATTAAATGATGAGACTTGATTTACTCCAGGTCACCACTGTAAAACAGAGAAACAAAAGCCAATTTAACTTAATCAGTCTAATAAAGTTATTAAAGTCTGATTATACTGATTAGTGGACTGATTTTTTCAGTCATTTTTCAGATTTTTACATGGCAGCTGAAACTCATTCTTCCAAAAATGGCACAGCCCCAGGATCGAGTTGCAATTGTATTGCTTCTCTGAAGAATGGACCCAAACGCAGACAGAGGGTGAAAAAACAAAAATAGTCTTTATTATCTCAAAGATAATACGGGCAGGGTAATTGGCACAAAGGGGGTAATCCACAAAGGAGCCGGGGCAGAGATGAGGAAACGAGGACAACGGGCAGGAACAGGAACAGGGAAAAACTCCTGGAAACAACAAACATGAAAAAACATTAGTCCAAGGAAGAGCACTCTGAGAGTGCATAAAAGATCAAAAAGAAACCGTGACCGAGTATACCACTTGAGAGTTGAAATGTTCTGACACTGAATGGATAGAGCGCCGAGGTTGATATCCTGCAGGGTGATGAGGTGATTGCAACCCTTCGATCGGTGGGCAACCCGCTCCACCAACTGAGCCACAGCTGCCCCATTATTATTTCTGCATCATTCAGAGACTCTGGTTGCAAGACTGTGTTTGTGTTTATTGTTTCCTGTGTAACCTGCTTGGTGTGGAACAATAAAAGAGACCTCAGTCTCAATCTTGGTTGTACTGCATTTGGATCCTGCCTGATTAATGACAGTACAATCTGGCCAAGAATGGATCCAGCTCACAACCCATCTCCGCTGAACCGCATCGAGAAGACTGAGAGCGATCTCCAGCAGCACGAGGCCATGATGTCTGCTGCCAAACTGGAAGCCAGGCAGGCAGCGAAGGGTTAACGCACGGACGCTAGCGGCATTAGCCGAGCAGATGAGGCAGCTAACGGTGCATCTAGCTAATCCTACTGCTCACGACCTGGCAGCAACTCCTCCACTGGTTCTTCTCCCGAAGAAACGATACGATGGCGACCCGGAAACTTGCAACCTATTCCTGATAAACTGTTTCCTGCTGTTTTCTCTCCAGCTTTGCACTTTTGCCTCAGAGCAAGCAAGAGTAGTGTTTGCCATCAATCACCTCACAGGTAGAGCTCGTCTGTGGGGAACTGCTGAGTTGTGAGAGTCGGTCCCACCCTGCTCCTCTTTCAAGGCATTTGCAGATTAGCTACGCAAGGTTTTCGTTCTGGCCCCCGGACCCTGGCCATTTTAATAGACTCTGGGGCAGACACCGACACTGCGACGAGGGGCTGGTGCAGCAGTTGGGACTCAAACGGGTGCCATTGTCTGATCCGGTTTCTGCATGAGCTCTCGATGACCACTTCCTGGGAACCATCACACACCAGGTGCCTATGCTGCTGTCAGGAAACCACTATGAGCTGGCCCAGTTTCATATCCTGAACTCTTCCAGTCAGCCACTCATACTGGGGTATCCATGGCAACATCGGCACAATCTCAACATTGACTGGGAACGGGGGGTCATCTGTAAGTTGGGACCACCTGTCACCGTACCTGCCTGAAGCAAGCCTCATCTCCACTCCAGTCACCCTCTTCCAGTCCACCACCTGACATCTTCAGGGTGCCACCTGAGTACCACAGCCTCCGTCAGGTGTTCAGCAAAGCAAAGGCATTGTCTCTTCCTCCTCACCGGTCGTATGATTGCTCCATTGACCTCCAGCCTGGAACGTGTCCACCCAAGGGACATCTGTATTTGTTGTCGGCTCCCGAGAGGGAGTCGATGGAGGCCTTCATCAATGACTCCCTGGCTGCAGCATCATTTGTCCTTCTTCTTCACCTGCGGGGGCCGGATTTTTCTTCGTGGACAAAGAAGATAAGACTTTAAGGCCCTGTATTGATTACCAAGGCCTCAATGACATCACCATCAAGAACCGCTACCCACTGCCACTCATCTCGTTCGCCTATGAGCTGCTCCAGGGGGCCACCATCTTCACCAGGCTCGACCTTCACAATGCCTATCACCTGGCATCAGGGAGGGGGATGAGTGGAAGATGCCGTTCAACACCCCTTCTGGACATTACGAGTACCTCGTAATGCCCATCGGCCTCACCAACACTCCTGCCATCTTCCAAGCTCTGGTCAACGACGTACTCTGAGACATGTTCAACCAATTTGTGTTTGTCTACCTAGACGACATCCTGATCTTCTACATGTCCCGAGAGGAGTACATCAGCCATGTCCAGTCTGTGCTCCAACGTCTCCTTGAGAACTCCCTGTTTGTGAAGACGGAGAAGTGTGAGTTCCATGCATCCACAGTCTTGTTCCTGGGGTACGTCGTGGCCAAGGGCAGTCTCCAGATGGACCCGACGAAGGTCTCTGCAGTCACCTCCTGGCCCGTTCCCGACTCCTGTATACAGCTCCAATGCTAATGATAACGACTCAAACCAGCTCCAAGATCCCCTTCCTCCTGTTTGGTGGCGACTCTTACCTGGGACATTGAGGAGAGGGTAAGAGCGGCCACAGAGGGGCAGACTGGTCCTAGTGCCTGTTCCCCTAACTGCCTCTACGTTCCGGAGGCCTTAAGACAACACTCAACACAACACTTAACACATCGGAGTGAACAATGCTGTCCTCTCCATGCTTCACCGTGCCCTTGCTCATCTGGAGGAAACTGGTGCTTACGTGAGAATCATGTTCTTTGATTTTTCAAGCGCATTCAACAACCAACCCAACATACTGAAAAAAAAGCTCACAGAGATGGGAGTGGATCTTTTCTTCATCTCCTGGATCACAGATTACCTGACAGGAAGACCACAGTATGTCAGGTTGAGCAGCTGTGTTTCTGGGACATCAATGAGCAGCACAGGGGCTCCACAAGGCACTATTCTGGATCCACTCCTGTTCACACTGTACACTGTGGACTTCAAATACAACTCTGAGTCCTACCTCACCAACAGACCGCAGTATGTGAGGCTACAGCACTGTGTGTCTGATGTGGTGCTGTGCAGCACAGGTGCCCCTCAGGGTACGGTGCTCTCTCCCTTCCTCTTCACCTTTTACACCTCTGACTTCACACACAACTTCACAAACTGCCACATCCAGAAGTTCTCCGACAACACAGCCATTGTTGGATGTGTCTCGGAGGGGAACGATCTGGAATACAGGACGATCACCAAGGACTTCGTCAGCTGGTGTGAGATCAACCAGCTCCAGCTGAACACCAGCAAGACGAAGGAGATGGTGATCGACTTCCGGAGGAAAAAGCCACACTTCACTCTGTTGAACATCCAGGGTTTGGACATTGAGGTAGTGGAAAACTACAAATTCCTGGGTGTTCACCTCAATAACAGACTGGACGGATAATACCCACTCCCTGTACAAGAAGGGCCAGAGTCGTCTCTACCTGCTAAGGAGACTGAAGTCCTTCGGTGTCTGCAGGGTTCTTCTCAAGACCTTTAATGACTCTGTGGTAGCTTCCGCTTTTTTTTACACGGTGGTCTGCTGGAGAGGGGGCTGCACGGACAGGGACAGACTGAACAAACTGATTAGAAGAGCGAGCTCTGTCCTGAACTGTCCACTGGACTCCATAGAGGAGGTGGGTGAGAGGAGCATGTGAGCATCCATCATGGACAACCCCTCTCTGCCCTGCAGGACACTGTGGGGTCTCTGAGCAGCTCCTTCAGCAGCAGAATATTACATCCACGGTGTAAGAAGGAATGCTTCCGCAAATCATTCATTCCAGCTGCCAAAAGACTGAACAACACCAGCACAACCTGAACGTGTTGGAGTTTTCTTTCTTTTCTGCACATTTTTGCATATAATTTGGACTCTGCACATTCTTCACTTAATTTGCACTAAGTTGTATATAGTATATAGTATATTGTTAAATGTCTTTTTCTTAGATTGTTTATTTTTTATCTTTATCTTAAAGGGAAATAATTTTGTGTGAACATTTTTGTGGTCGGCTCTAACAAAGAAATTTCCCCGCTGTGGGATTAATAAAGTCAAAATCTAAAGTCTACTCTAAAGTCTAATCTAATCTAAGTACTCGGAAGACACTGCTGTTGTGGCATGTATCAGGAATGGACAGGAATCTGAATATAGGGACCTGATAAAAGCCTTCAGTGACTGGAGTCACAAGAACTATCTCCTACTGAACACGTTAAAGACTAAGGAAATTATCATAGATTTGTAAAAAAGCATTTCAGTTTTGTGTATAAAGCATTTCAGTTGTGTGTGTGAGAGACAGCATAACATTTCAGTTGTGTTTGTGAAAGCATTTCACTTTTAAGTGTGTGAGGTTTTTACTATAGTGTGTCAATGTGTTTTGTTTTTTATGTATGTGAATGGTAATTCTGAATTATGTCCCTGACGGCCCCTCATACCAAACTGCTTCTTCATACCGATAAACCAAGCACACGGATGTAAAATAAAAACCAAAGGACACAGAACAAATCTTTCTTTCACAGCGCGACAGATATAATTGTATTCTCTCGACTTTAGTAGCTTACCCACAGTAAATGAAAAGTTTATTACCTCTATTACTTCAAAATTCCTCTCGTTTATTTTGAAACATGATGTCCCAGCCTGAAGGTCGTGACGTCGATGACGTCAGATGCTACGTCCCTCCATTCACTCAGAGGTTATGATTTAGACACAGGTTTTCACTCAGAAAAATTGCTCTACACAAAATTAAAACATTAATAGTTAACATGAGGATTAAAGCCATCATGATTGCATGATGTTGCATCATCTGATCTGACGTGGAATGGCTCCCCCAAGAATCAAAGTGTAACTATAAGAAACTGTAAGCAGGAGAGAGAGCTTCTTTGGATGTTACCGACCAACAAAGACAAACAGCCTGGAGCCAGACAAAAGACTCAAGAAGGTATTACTGAACTATGTTTTTTCTTTGATGTTTAATGACACTTTTTGATCAAAACATAATTATTTCACTTTAGTTTGTGTAGCTTTATTATTTTGGTGAACGACATCATGTGCTCAAAGTTTATACTGGCTTCCTGTTTGTTTCAGGTTGATGGAAAACTTCACATTCAACAGCTTCACGCTGCAGTTGGAGGGCTTAAACGTTTCTAAATACTGGATGTACCCTGTCTTTTTCTGCTTCTTTTTCTTCTACCTCTTTATAATGATTACAAATGTTGGCATTGTAGTCCTGGTGTTCATTGACAAAAGCCTTCACCAGCCCATGTATCTGCTTTTCTGCAACCTGCCAGTTAATGACATTGTTGGCAGCTCGATCATGGTGCCTCGTTTGCTTTCAGATATCTTGCAGCCTCCATCTGAGCGTCTCATCAGTTATTATGAGTGTGTAGTGCAAGCTTTCACCTCACACATGTTCGGCACCACTTGCTACACAGTGCTCATGATTATGGCCTTTGACAGATATGTGGCTATCTGTAATCCCCTGCGCTATGCTGCCATAATGACCAACAAAATGGTGATCAAGCTGACAGTTTTTGCCTGGGGAGTAGCACTTGTTTTTGTCGGGATTCTGCTGGGTCTGACCATTCGACTGAACCGATGCAGAACTCTGATCATGAATCCCTACTGTGACAATGCCTCTCTGTTTAAACTCTCCTGTGAGAGTGTGGTAATTAATAATGTGTACGGCCTCACTTTCACTGTCATCCTGTTCACAGGTTCCATAGGCAGCACGGTTCTTACCTACGCTAAGATTACAGTCGTCTGTCTCACCAGTAAAAACAAGTCTTTGAACAGTAAAGCCTTAAAGACGTGCAGCACTCATCTGGTTGTGTATCTCGTCCTGCTGTTCACTGGATTTATTAACATTATTCTGCATCGCTTCCCTCAGTACTCTGAATACAGAAAACTGGTTCTCATTATGTTTCACATCGTCCCTGCCTGCCTCAACCCCATTATTTATGGCATTCAGTCTGCAGAAATCTCCAGATCCTTGTCAAAATTATTCAGATCAAAAAAATTAACACCGTTTTCCTGAGATTTAACGTTGTGTTTAGCTCCCTTAACCCCAGAAAAGGATGTTTTGTGTATATGTAGAAAATATGTTATTGTAGAAAGAAACTGTTAAACCACACTCTAGTCATGGATGTTACTCTACAGCTGCAGGACTTGTATAGATTATATATATTGCAGTGAAATTCAAGGCCACAGTGTGTAAAACGACCTGAAACTACTTGTTGGGGTTTAGAGGATTAAAGTAAACATAATTTGGATAGTTATTTTGAAGTTACCATTGATAATTATAATACTTTGTTAAATCCTTTATAAATACTCTTTGTAAAGCTTCTATACATTCATATACCAATTTAAAGCACATATTCATAATACGCTGATTATTTTAAGCATTGGTTGCAACTTTATACATGGATCCAAATATAATTTATTTGCATCTACTTTATATAATAGCATAAAAGAAAGAATAATGAAAAAAATATTAATTCAAAATGTTTTGATGAACAATAATAAACATAACTCATTGCTCATAGTAAATTAAACTAATTCATTTTACCAATATTACCAAATTATTTGTAAATCATCTATAAATATTATTTGGATGGCTATTATAGAGTTGCAAATGATGGCGACAATACTTTGTTAAATGGTGAAAACTTTGTAAATCATCTATAAGAATTATTTAAATAGTTCAATGTTGTTCAATGTCATTGTTTTTTTAAAAACAGTCAATAAACTTTATATTTGCATTTAAACACTTATCTCTGTGAGTTTTTGTTGCATGACATTATCTTTGTTTTATAATGAATTTGTTGCATTTCAAGGCAGTTAGTCAGTTCAGTTTATTGATTAATTTCTGAACAAAACCAGGGCTGACCTGTAATGACCCTAGTTCTCATATTTTATTTTTATTCAAATCATTTTTTGTGATTGTTTTTTTTATGTGCTGTGTAGACAGGGGTGGATAGTAACCATTACTTCAGTACTGTATGGTAGTACAGGTTCTTTTTTTCATTTAGTTAGGATGGCCATAGGCTGTGTAGGGATGGACATGGAGACCCGGTATTAAACGGTCCTTAGGGCTAAATTATTCAAGACTTATTCAAAACTATTAATAAGTAAAACATTTGAATGAGGAACTGAAGGGAATATTTGACCAGGAGTATCTGTACTTTTGCTCAGGTAAGGGAGTTGTGCACTTTGTCCACCACTGTGCAGGTGATATAAGAGAGAATTAAGACCTAGTTGTGGATCAAAAAGGTTTAGTTCCGAATACAAACCTTTTCTGCAAAATCATAACTATTGTTGCAAATCAAAACTGTTGTCTGTAAAATCCAGATCTTTTGTTTACAATTATATGAATGATAAATTTTATCAGCCTAATGTTTGTTCATTTATGGTCACTTTGATAAAGTCTTTGTTAAAAGGCTCAGACACTCGCTGCATGTTTCCCTTTCTTCCTGCCGATGTCCATGATCCGTGCATGCGTGGTGACGTGTGTGCTATAATAAAGTTTGTACATGGACATGTTGCCAGTGTGTTAGTGTTTACATGGGAGCAGACAACTGCAGCAGTTGCCGTGAATCGCCGTTCGCCTGACGATGTTCGCCGTTCCTAGGGGCATTAAGTCCGTGAAGGAATGTAAGTGTTGTTAAGTGTTAATATATACAATCGCCGACGATGATGTTGCGCTATTCGCGCTGTATATACAGGGGAAATTAACCTTTTATGTGTGTGTCTGCCGGCTGTGTGGACCTTGTTGGCCTGTGGGTAGCGCCATTGTGCGGTGTCCTGAGATGATAATAATAGCTTGCATTTTACAGCTGTTTGGTTCCCTGAGCTATTAGTGTTATTGTTTGGATGCTGGTGACTGCCTGTTTGTATTGAATAAGTGATATAAATGTAGCTTGGACTGCTGTTACATCCCTATGTGTGCAGATTTTTCTTTGTTTGTATTTGAGGTGGTTATGGCCTGTAACTATTATTTCTTTATTGAGTAATAATGATAAATGTGTTTTGTTTGTTATTACAGAAACTAACAATGCTAAAGACTGTAATGATTCTGATGACATTGAAGTGGAAATAAACCAGGATTCACAATCATTACACCTCATCTTTTCACCGTGTCCTGACATACACACCATTGTGGTCACTGCTAGAACCCTAAAAGAGCTAGCCCTACCCATTAACCTCCCAAACATTGGTCCTTCGAGCCGGACAGCAGTGTCCAAATGGAGTCCAAGGAAGCGATGTACCCTGATGTACGACCTAAGCGGCAGTTACATCGACTGGAGAGATTTCAAGACTTTGAAGTGGATTATGTGAGACCTCGCCGAAGAGACCTGCAACAGTGGGGCCCACCATCTTCACCTACAAAGGGGAGGATGTTTCCTTCTCGGGAGGGTCCAGTCGAGATGACGCCCTTCCAGCCATCCCTGATTCACCCTGCTGGTTTCCATGGGAATGCTGCTCGCTATGAGATTCCTCAGCTAGCCCCAGGACGCTTCCAGAGGAGTGATCTGCCCAGTGATGAAACCTGAATTCACACCCTACCGAGGGAGCCCATACCTGCATTCTTCTTTCCATGAGGAACTCAGGGTTATTCGCGAGGAGAACGCTAAACTGCTTCAGTCACGACAGGCCTTCCAGTCAGGGTTAAAGGAGCTCAATGAGGCACAAAGTGAGATCAAAGAGTTAATCGAAGTAGCCCGCTCACTGAGAGCAGACATGGCTCAACCTAACCCAGCCTCATCCTATAGCACCCACCAACCCCAACATCTGGTGCTGCAGCCACGAGGAGCTATCCTGCTTACACTGAGGTAAAGGAGGAGGATGAAGATTGGCCTGATCCTCCACCATGGCCTGAACCTGCTGAAGACCTGTGTGGAGGCATGGACAATCTTAAGTTTGAGGAACAAACATTTAACAGTGGCCTCCATCACTACCCTCCCAAAGATGCTGTTTACTCACCCTGTAAGCCTCCACCGCCAATCCAGCAGTATCCTCAGAGTTCAGTTGCTCTTCCCCATAGGGGAATGTCTCCTTTTCCATCTACACGACCCTATCAGCCATTCTCAGGGCCTTCTCCAGCTTATGCAGGTTGGACGCCCACTTCCCCTGCTCAAACCTCCCATCCACAGGCAGCCACTGGAGTGGCAGCTGACACAATAACCCCTAACCAATCAATGCAGTTTCCTCCTGAACAAGTCTACAGAGGTCCCGAGCCAACTATCCCCAAGTTCACTCACCCAGATCCCAGTGAGTTTGCGAGGCTTCGCATAGCTCTAGAGAACCTTCTCCCACTGAAGGCTACAGAGCTCTTCAAGTACCAAATACTCGTAGACCACCTGATTCTACAGGAAGCTAGGCTGATGCCTACCTTAATTCGCCAACCCCATACAATGGTAGCCTTGCAAGACAAATTTGGTCAACCCCACCAGCTTGCCCTTAGGAAGATAGCAAGCGTCCTGGAAGCCCCTGAAGTCAGGCGTGGAGATGCTGCAGCGTTTCAAAGGTTCTCCCTTCAGATACAATCTCTGGTAGGTCTGCTGCACACCCTGGGTCCAGAAGGGGAAATCGAACTGAACTGTGGTTCTCATGTAGCCCGGTTGCTAAGTAAGCTCCCAGAGGAGCAGCGGGCTGACTTCCGCCAGCATCAGCTAAAACAACCAGTGTCTACCCAAACCCTGTACGACTTGTCAGAATGGCTCCGCTATGAATCATGGTGTCAGGGTTTCGACAGTCAGGTTCCTGCCAGAAGCAATAGAGAAAGGCAGAACATGAAGCCCGATGGTCATCCTCGGAAACAATCAGTGACAGTTCTGCATGGTGGTCGAGAGCCTTCAGAAACACACCCCCTGCCAGAAAAAGATAATACAGCAAAGAGCAAAGCTAAGAGTAAAGCCTATTGTCCTTACTGTGAGAGCACTGAGCATTACTTCAGTCAGTGCAGTGAGTTCGCCAGACTCTCCAAAGAGCAACTCAAAGAGTGGATCCAGGTTAATAAGAGGTGCTGGCGCTGTGCTCGAAACCATCAAGCAGCCCCAGTGCACCTTAAAGAATTCCCAGCATTCCCATACCTGCTTTGAGAGAAGCACAGCCATCGCTTCTCATAGGCTCTCTGATCAGCCACATCTCACAACAGGGGTTGAGCCTGTGAGACTTGGCCCACCTGGCGGCCCGACAGCAGTCCACACCAGGCTTGGGTGGACCCTTCAAGGCCCAATCCAAATCATGGGGCGGCTGGTCCACTCAACATGTCTGTTCACCTCCCCTCCACCACCAATGGATGAACTATACAAGCATGTTGAAAGGCTCTGGAAAGTACCTGATCGACATGAGAGAGAGGTGACCCATTCCAAGCAAGACCAGCAGGCTGTAGCCTTGCTTGAATCCAAAACGGTCCATACCAAGGTTGATGGAGTCCTCAGGTATGCAACACCACTGCTACGGCATACTGACACTCTTGCATGCCCCCAAGGAGTCAGTCATGCCAATGCTGCGTAGCACCGAAAGACGTCTCCGTAAGGACCCCCAGCAAGCACATGCATACAAGACTGAGGTGGAAAAGCTCATTAAGGTGGGTGCAGTGCAGGAAGTGGCTCAGGAGACCTTCCCTAAAGAATGCTGGTACATCCCCCATCACCTCGTCAGCCACAACGGAAAGAGCCGCCTCATCTTCAACTGCTCTCACCAGTACCTCTGGCAGAATCTGAATCAACACCTGCTACCTGGCCCTACCCTTGGCGCCTCTCTGCTAGGAGTCTTGGTGAGGTTCCGTGAACATCCCATAGCAGTTAGTGGAGGCATCAAAGGGATGTTTCATCAGGTACGCCTTCTCCCACAGGATTGTTCCCTGCTAAGGTTCTTGTGGCGTGACCTGAAGGCTGATGAACCACCAAGAACATTCGAGTGGCAAGTCTTGCCCTTTGGCACAACATGCAGCCCTTGTTGTGCCGCATATGCCTTACAGCGCCATGTCATTGACCATAGCCAACCTGACAGTGACCTTAGACTCTCTATGGAGAAATGCTTCTATGTGGATAACTGCTTGCAGAGTGTGCCTACACCAGGTGAGGCCAAGCTGTTGGTGGACCGACTCAGAGGTCTCCTGGCTTCTGCTGGCTTTGAGCTCCGACAATGGGCCTGTAATGACACAAGTGTCCTGGGCCACCTACCCCAAGAAACCAGATCTGAGAGCCTTTGGAATCGACACTCAGCCTCAGCTGGAATTGGGAAACATACTCCCTGGGCTACAAACACAGGCCGGTGGTCTATGAGTCACTAACACTGAGGAACATTTATCGAGTCCTAGCCTCTCAGTACGATCCCTTAGGTTACCTGTTACCATTCTCCACTCGAGCCAAGCTCATTTGCAGTTCCTACCTCAACTTTCATTCCCACGTGCATTTGTGCCTGCGGATACCAACCTTGAGAAGGCAACTCGTGAAGTCCACATCTTCGCAGACGCCTCAGAGCAAGCCTACGGAACCGTAGCCTACCTGAGGACTGAGGACAGGCAAGTTCAAATTCATCTGTCCGTCATCCTTGCACGTTCACGAGTGGCTCCTAAACATCTGCACTCCATCCCTCGCCTGGAGCAAGCTGTGCTGCAGCACAGCTCTTGTTCGTGTCCTTCAGCAGGAACTGACCTTGGTTGTGGCTAGTTTCGTATTGTGGTCAGACTCCACCACTGTGCTAACCTGGCTACATTCCCAGTCTTGCTGCTACAAGGTCTTTGTTGGAGCTTGGGTGGCTGAGATACAGGAACTTACAGAGAGCTGTACCTGGCGCTATGTAGACTCAGCAAATAATCCAGCAGACGATCTGACTAGAGGGAAGACCCTTAAAGCTGTCATAGAGCCAAAGAGGTGGTTGCAAGGACCCCCCTTCCTCCTTCAGAGCCAAGACACATGGCCAGAAAGGCCAAGCACAGAACAACCTCATGACCAAGCCGAGCTCCGGAAGGTCACCTTCTGTGGGGTAACAGTTATTTCACCCAGGCCTACCAGCCTAGACGACCAGGTCTACAACACTTGGCAGGAGCTCATGGATGCAACTGTTCAAGAACATAATGGTCGAAGCCCCTCCAGTCCTCCACCCACAGCTGATGAGTACCAACAAGCAGAGAGAATCATCCTTCATGGTCCAGCAACAGTAATTTCCTGAGGATTGTAAACTCCTTGCAGTGGGGAAACCTGTCTCGTCAGGGAGTCGCCTATTGACGCTAGCTCCTGAGATGGATAGGGTCACTGACCTGATAAAGGTGGGCGGTTGGCTCTGATGCCTAGAAAGTATAGATGACTCGATAACGTACCCTGTAGTCCTTGATGAGGCACACCCAATCACTCGCTTGCTCATCAAGAAATATGACAGTGATCTGCATCACCCTGGTCCTGAGTGGGTCTTCGCAGAGATGCAAAGGTCATTCTGGATAATCTGCGGGCGTGAGGCAATATGCAAACACCAGCGTTCGTGTGCAGAATGTCAGCGATGGAGAGCTCAGCCTGCAATCCCCAAAATGGCAGATCTGACCTGATGCCCGTCTACGATTATTCAAACCAGCCTTCTACTCCACTGGTGTGGATTGTTTTGGGCCCATGATGGTGAAGGTGGGACGACGCCATGAGAAACGATGGGGAATTATATTTAAGTGTCTAACAACCAGAACAGTACACTTGGATCTCCTCAACAGCATGGATGCAGATGCCTACCTGATGGCTCTCAGACAGTTCATCACCAGGAGAGGAACTCCTGAAGAGTTGTGGTCAGACCGGGGGACCAATTTCACGGGAGGAGAAAGGGAACTTATAGGCTTATGGAAGCATGCCGCCAACCCTTCAGAGGCAACTTGCCAGCCAAAGGATCAAGTTCCTGTTTAACCCCCCAGCAGCCCCGCACTTTGGTGGAGTGTGGGAGAGAGAAGTTCGGCCTGTCAAGTCTGCCCTCTACACCTGTGTGGGGTCCCAACCCATTCCACCAGAAGTCCTCCTCACAGTGCTCCTGGAAGTTGAGGCCATCCTCAACTCAAAACTGGCTGATATCACCGATATAGACCCTGTGACATCAAACAGTCTGCTCATGGGGCGGCCTGATGGATCGCTCCCCCAAGTGGTCTACCCTGAGTCAGAGATCCTGAACCGCAGACGTTGGCAGCATTCACAGATCCTTGCAGACCAATTCAGGTCCAGATTTATCAGGGAATACCTCCCCACCCTGCAGACCAGGCAGAAATGGCATTCTACTCCTCCTGAGCTCTTGGAAAAGGCCATTGTCATGTTGGTGGAACCACAGCTGCCTTGGGCCCAGTCTCCCAAACAGTCTTCCCGGGCTAAACAAGTTGGGTATCCCTCGTTTCTGGTGTGTTTCCATCAGGCACGTGGGGATTTGTTTGTGCAACTGAATTACATACAAAGTCAATGCAAAGATGCAAGTATTCTCTCTTCAAAAAGGGGCAGAGCTGCCTCTTTTTCTTAAGGAAGCTCAGATCTCTTGACATGTGTAGTAAGATGCTGCAGATGTTTTATCAGTCTGTGGTGGTAGTGTGTTGTTTTATGCTGCAGTCTGCTGGGGAGGCAGCATCAGACACAGAGGTGCAAGGCGGTTGGATAGACTGGTCTAAAGAGCTGGTTCTGTGGTTGGAACCAGGTTGGACACACTGGAGGTGGTGGAGACATGCACTGTCAAGATGTTCAAGGCCATCTTGAAATACCCAGATCATCCGCTACACAAAACCTTTATGGACCAAAAAAACGGCAGAGAACGGCTCCTCTCTCTGTGTTGCAGGACGGAGAGATTCAAAAGATCCTTCTCTCCTACAGCCATCAGGCTGTCTCATTCTTCTAGAGATTCTACCAGACTGAATTTCACCTTGGGGATAAATGAAGTAATTTTGATTTGATTAGTTTTGTTTTTTTTAAGGTCAGAGGTGCTGCAGTGGGCCCACTCCAGTAAACTCACCTGCCATTCCGGTTCCCATCGCACACAAAACTTCCTTGTCCAGCGGTTTTGGTGGCCCACTCTGGCCAAAGACACTATAGACTTTCTTAAGGCCTGCATCACCTGCAACCAACACAAGGCCTCTCATCAGGCACCTGCGGGACTCCTTCGGCCCCTCCCGGTTTCACATCGTCCTTGGTCCCACATCTCATTGGGTTTTGTCATCGGACTTCCTCCTTCCCAGGGTCACACTACCATCCATACTATTGTAGACCGGTTCAGTAAGATTGCACATTTTGTGCCCCTGCCTAAATTACTGTCAGCCAAAGAGACTGCCCAATTAATGCTGACTCGTGTTTTTCGCCTGCATGGCCTCCCTACCGATGTGGTGTCTGACTGAGGCCCCCAGTTTACCTAAGTCTTCTGGAGGGGGTTCTGCAGCCTAGTGGGGGCCACAGCCCATCTCTCCTCTGGGTTCCACCCACAGACGAATAGACAAGGTGAAGGGATGAACCAGGAGATGGAAACGGCTCTGCGCTGCCTGGTGTCGTGGAACCCTTCGGCCTGGTCCCAGCAATTCCTGTGGATGGAGTATGCCCACAATTCCCTTACCAGCTCCGCCACCGGCCTGTCCCCATTCCAGTGTGCGTAAGGGTACCAGCCCCCTCTCTTTCCGGCCTTGGAAAGAGAGGTCTCCTGTCCATCTGTCCAAGCCTTCATCAGCCGCTGTTGCAGGAACTGGGTCCAGGCACGATCCTCCCCTCTGCGCTCAGAGAGGTGCAATTCGGAAGCGGCCAACAGACGGCGTTCCACGGCCCCGGACTACAAGGCTAGTTACACCCAGGACCTGCCTCTGCTGGTGGAGTCGAAGAAGTTGCCCCCAGATTCGTCGGACTGTTATCGATCCAACGCATTATTAATCCGGCTGCAGTAAGACTACAGCTCCCTCGCTCCATGAAGACCCACCCTATCTTCCATGTCTCCAGGATCAAGCCGGTTCATGAGAGTCCGCTGGCTCCGGCACTCCCTCGTCCTCCACCTCCTCGTCTCATTGATGGAGGTCCTGCGTTTCCTGTCCGGCGTCTGGTCCGGTCTCATCATCGTGGGAAAGGGCTGCAATACCTGGTGGACTGGGAGGGCTATGGACCGGAGGAGAGGTCGTGGGTCCCAGCACGGCACATACGCGATCCGGACCTTATTGCTGACTTCCACCTTCATCACCTGATCTGCCCTCACAATTTGTCGCGCCGTGACAATTTGTCATCAAGCTCCAGCATTTAAGCCTCACCAGCCAAGCAACAGTTGCCAGATTGTCTCTTGTGTCATGCAGAACTTTCCAGCGCTTTCTCTCGGTTTGATTTCCTGGTTCCAATCCAGTCTGTTCTTGACTCCTCGTCTCTGCCCTGGTAAACCTGCCTGCCTTTTGTCCCAGACTCTGATTCCAGCCTGTGTGTTTCCTGGTTGGATTTTCACTGTTCCTGTGTTGGTGTCTGCTGCTCCGGCTTCTCTGAAAGGATTACTCGCCGGTCGCCTTCCCTGCTTCACAGCTGTGCTCAGGACTCTGAATGACTCAGAAATACCAGAGACCCTAGTTGCAAGACTGTGTTTGAGTTTATTGTTTCCTGTGTAATCTTCTGGGTGTGGAACAATAAAAGATGCCTCGGCCTCAATCTTGGTTGTACTGCATTTTGATCCTGCCTGATTCATAACAATAATAATTTATTTAATTTTTAATCAGTGTTCCATATTGATAGTTTAGTAACTTTATGACACTGATTTAGGTGAACTGGCTATCTTGACATCAACACAAGTGTTGCTCAAGTGTATCCTTACATATTTGATATCCTTATAGGAGGGATAGCATTTATGATAACGCCCTTTTTAAAAATATATATTTGACAACCCGTGAAACGTATCATTTATTCATAAAAGAGGCAGCCTTAATTCCCAACACAAGTACTTAACACTAAATTATTGGTATTACTCAACTTTTCATTCTTATTACTGAGACCCATTCCCACATTTCTAATTATTCCTTTTACTTCACCTTCTTACACATTTGGGCCAGCATTGCAGTAAAGTACCAGCTTTTTAGCTTTCAGCATTAACACACTTCATTTGCAGGAAAATGCATTTTGTAGCATTTTCAATATATCTCATCACCTTCAAATTAAAACTTCGTATTATGAAGATCAATTTTATCTGAATGTTTTTATAATTGTGCTATTATTAAATGGCTTAAAGTTGGTTGGACATTTACTGTAACTCTTAACCATGAGGATTAAAGCCATCATGATTGCATAATGTTGCATCATTTCATCCGAGTTGACGTGGAATGGCTCCCCCATGAATCAAAATGTCACTATAAGAAACTGTAAGCAGGAGAGAGAGCTTCTTTGGATGTTACCAACCAACAAAGACAAACAGCCTGGAGCCAGACAAACCGCATGACTCAAGCAGGTATTACTAAACAGTAATGGTCTTTCTTTAATATTGAATGACAATTTCTGTAGTTTTCTTTCACTTTGGTTTTTGACACTTTATACTTTTGGTGACCTATGCTATGTGCTCAAAGTTTACACTGGCTTACTGTTTGTTTCAGGTTGATGGAAAACTTCACATTCAACAGCTTCACACTGCAGTTGGAGGGATTTAACATTTCTGAATACTGGATGTACCCTGTCTTTTTCTGCTTCTTTTTATCCTACCTCTTTATAATGATTACAAATGTTGGCATTGTAGTCCTGATTTTCATTGACAAAAGCCTTCACCAGCCCATGTATCTGCTTTTCTGCAACCTGCCAGTTAATGACATTGTTGGGAACTCGATCATGATGCCTCGTTTGCTTTCAGATATCTTGCAGCCTCCATCTGGGCGTCTCATCAGTTATTCTGAGTGTGTGGTGCAAGCTTTTACCACACACATGTTCGGCACCACTTCCCACACAGTGCTGATGATTATGGCCTTTGACAGATATGTGGCTATCTGTAATCCCCTGCGCTATGCTGCCATAATGACCAACAAAATGGTGATCAAGCTGACAGTTTTTGCCTGGGGAGTAGCACTTGTTTTAGTTGGGATTCTGCTGGGTCTGACCATTCGACTGAACCGATGCAGAACTCTGATCATGAATCCCTACTGTGATAATCCCTCTCTCTTTAAACTCTCCTGTGAGAGTGTGTTTATTAATAATGTGTACGGTCTCACATTCACTGTCATCCTGTTCACAGGTTCCATAGGCAGCATCATTCTAACCTACACTAAGATTACAGTCGTCTGTGTCACGAGTAAAAACAAGTCTTTGAACAGTAAAGCTTTAAAGACGTGCAGCACTCATCTGGTTGTGTATCTCGCCCTGCTGATCAGTGGATTTATTGTCATTATTCTGCATCGCTTCCCTCATTACTCTGAATACAGAAAACTATCTGCCATTTTGTTTCACATTGTCCCCGGCTGCCTCAACCCCGTTATTTATGGCATACAGTCTGCAGAAATCTTCAGATCCTTGTCAAAATTATTCAGATCAAAAAAACTAACACCGTTATCCTGAGATTTAACTTCGTGTTTAACTCTCGGATCCCAAAAAGCTGTTTTCTTCAAACAAACAAAAAAAAAAACTGCAGAAAATATGTTTTATCTTAGAAAGAAAATGTAAAAACATACTCTAATCATGGATGTGCGGTTACTCTATTGCCGCAGGGCTTGTATAGATTTCATTTACTGCAGTGAAATATGAGGCCAAATTGAATAAAATGACCTGAAGCTATCTGTTAGGGTTCAGATGGTTAAAGCAAACATTATATGAATAGTTATTTTAAAGTAACTTCTGATAATTATGAGACTTTGTTAAAATGTTCATAAACATTAACTTTTTGTAAAGCATCTATAAAGTTCATATATACTAATTTTTATTTTTCATAATTCACTGATTATTTTAAACATACGTTGCAACTTTATACAAATTCCAAATATCAGTTATATTGTTCTACTTCTTTTAACAGCATATAAGAAAGAACAACACAAAAGAATAATAGAAATAGAAAAAAATGAATTCAAAATATAAAATGTTTTGATGAGCAATATTTAATGTAAATCATTGCTATGTAAATTAAACTAACTTATTTGACCAAATTTACCAAATTATTTGAAAAACATCTGTTTACATTATTTTGATGGCTTTTAAAGAGTTGCAACTGATGATGGTAATACTTTGTTACGTAGTGAACACATACTTCATCTAAAAGCATTATTTAGATAGTTCATACTTTGTCATTGCTTCAGAATTGTTTTGAAACAATCACTTAACATTATATTTACATTTAAGCACTTAGCTGTGTTAATTTGTTTTGCATGATATTTAATTATGTTTTAAAATGAATTTGTTGGATTTCAAAGCAGTCAGTCGGTTCAGTTTATTGATTAATTTCTGAACAAAACTAGGGCTGACCTGTGATGACCCTAGTCCTCTCTTCATATTTTGATATTATTCAAATCATTTTTGTGATTGTTCTTTTTGTGCTGTGCAGACAGGGGTGGACAGTAACCATTACTTCACTACTGTATGGTAATAGTGTCGGTACAATAGATATGCCCCAAGTTTTCATTTGTATATATATGAATTGAATTGAATGAAAAATGCAGCAGCATTCCTCATTTCAGCTTCAAAAATGGAGCTTTGGTCAAAGAGGACTCCCTTGTTGTTAGTTGCGTTCACAAAAAAATCAGGCCTTTACAAACTTTTGAAGTTAAGAAATTAATTTTGGGTCTACTACAATAACTCACATACAGTATACCTGAAGTTGGCCGTTCAACAGACACAAGAATCAATGTAAACATGGTCTTTGTGTTCTCCCAAGACAAAAGACTGTCAGCCTTTTTTATTTTACCTGTTTCTTCATCATTTTGTCAAATACACACAAGCATACACATCACCCTCTCTGTCCAACATTTCTACACTGAAAATAATCTGTTGGATTGGGTCTCTGTTGTTTGCCTTTTTTTGTTTTTAGAATAAATATGTCCTTTGGAATATACACGCTGGTTTTTTTTTAATGCCACACATTTATGAGTGAGATGCCAACCTCTTCTATAAGATGAAATCAAAATTCCTTCAACCTTTGCTATTTGTTATTATGCTAATTTGATTATAATATTTAAGCTAATTATTATTTTAAGTTCCAGTTTGGTAGTTCAGCGACTTCATGAGACTGATTTAGGTGAACTGCCTCTTTTCTCTGTTCTAAAGAGTATTGCACCATTTCGAGCTTGAATATGAATTCATATCATTTTTATTATAATGAATAATTATTTAAAATAATTGTCAATAACTCTGAAAGCCATGCAAACATACTTTTGAACCAATACTTTATTTTGATACTACCGTTGCGAAGTATCCATACATTTACTTTGGGACATCCTATGATGCCTACATTACTGCGGTCCCCTCGTGTCAGTACTTTTATGTTTCCTATATTTTTGGTGCCCAATGTGAGACACATTAATATTGCACAATTATGAATGATTGCCGGCTGTAATATCAGCATTTTTCATTTTTGGTCCACAACAAAAATTTGGATTTCAATTCTACACTTGCTCGAAGTCCCCACATTTTACACTAGTAGTCTGCTACAGGAGTAGAGCCACCTGTACTCACAAAAGTACATTGTGGTGTACACTAATTTATTCATAAATCTAGTAAAAGCTATTTGAGAAACTTGTGTATTGATAAGTACCACCTGTAAACTTTTCAGTCTGCTAAGTAAACCACTGGCTATTGCTAACTACCTAAATCAAACATACTCTGTAGAAGTTTAAGAAGTGGACTTGGTGGAAAAGTCACTGGGCCTAGATTCAACATACGGCAAAGCACAAGATTTAAATGTAATTGATGATTTGGTTTCATGTGTGCATCCATCCATCCATTTTCCTCCGCTTATTCGGGACCCGGTCGCGGGGGCAGCAGGCTAAGCAGGGCATTCCAGACGGCCCTCTCCCCAGCCACAACATCCAGCTCCTCCTTGGGGACCCCGAGGCGTTCCCAGACCAGGCGAGAGATATAATCCCTCCACCGTGTTCTGGGTCTTCTCCAGGGCCTCCTACTAGTTGGACGTGCCCGGAACACCTCTAACGGGAGGCGCCCGGGAGGCATCCGTACCAGATGCCCAAACCACCTCAGCTGGCTCCTTTAGAGGAGAAGGAGCAGCGGCTCTACTCCGAGCTCCCTCCGGATGTCTGAGCTCCTCACCCTATCTCTAAGGCTGAGCCCAGCCACCCTACAGAGGAAACTCATTTCGGGCAACTTGTATCCGCGATCTTGTTCTTTCGGTCACTACCCAAAGGTCATGACCATAGGTGAGGGTTGGAACATAGATGGACCGGTAAATCGAGAGCTTTGCCTTCCGGCTCAGCTCCTTCTTCATCACGACGGTCCGGTATAACGCCCGCATCGCTGCTGACGCCGCACCAAACCGCCTGTCCATCTCACGCTCCGTTCTACCCTCACTGCTGAACAAGACCCCGCGATACTTGAACTCCTTCGCTTGAGGCAGTACCTCTCTCCACCCAGAGGGGCCAGTCCACCGTTTTCACCCAGAGAACCATGGCCTCAGACTTGGAGGTGCTGACTCTCATCCCTACTGCTTTGCACTCGGCTGCAAACTGCCCCAATGAGGGCTGGAGGTTCCAGTCTGATGAAGCCAAAAGAACCACATCATCTGCAAAAAGCAATGATGCAATTCTAAGGTCACCAAACCGGATCCCTTCCTCCCCCCAGCTGAGCCTTGAGATCCATGAAAATCACGAACAGAATTGGAGACAAGGGGCAACCCTGGCGGAGGCCAACACCCACCGGGAACGTGTTTTAAACCTTCCCCAAGTCCAAAAAACACATGTAGACTGGATGAGCAAACTCCCATGACCCCTCCAGAAGTCTCACAAGGGTAAAAAGCTGGTCCGTTGTTCCACGACACAGGACGGAAGCTGCATTGTTTCTCCTGAATCTGAGGTTTGACAATCGGCCGTAGCCTCCTTTGCAGCACCCTGGGGAGGCTGAGCAGTGTGATTCCACGGTAATTGGAACACACCCTCCAGTCCCCCTTTTTTTTTAAATGGGAACCACCACCCCGGTCTGCCAATCCACTGGCACTGTCCCAGACCTCCATGCGACACTGAAGAGGCGTGTCAACCATGACAGCCCAACAGTGTCCAGAGCCTTCAGCATCTCAGGGCGAATCTCATCCAACCCTGGCACCTTGCCACCGGGCAGCTTTTTAACTACCCCGGCGACTGCTGCCAGGGATACTGATGAGTCTTCCCCCGAGACTCTGCCTCTTCCACAGTGGACCAATTGGCTGGATTAAGGAGTTCCTCAAAGTGCTCTTTCCACTGTCTGAGGACATCCCAAGGTCAGGTCAGCAGGTAATCATCGATCTTTGGCATAGTGTGCTCTGGTACCAGGTACACTTTTGAACAACTCTATGTTCGAACATGGTGTTTGTTATGGACAAACCGTGACTAGCACAGAAGTCCAATAACAAAACATCGCTTGTGTTTAGATTGGGCCGTTCCTCCCAATCACCTCGTGCAGGTACCATCATCATTTCCCACCCGAGCGTTGAAGTCTCCCAGAAGAACTACAAAGTCCCCAGGTGGTTCCCCTTCCAGGACACCAGTCAGAGACTACAAGAAGGCCGGGTACTCCGAACTGCTCTTTGGTGCATAGACACTAACAACAGTCAGAGACCTTCCCATTGCGACTGGCCCAGGTACCCGCCTTCGCCTGCTGCCTGGCTCACAATCCACCCGACCCCTGTGCCCTACTCTGCGGGGGTGGGCCCATAGGTCGGCGGATCCATGTGGCTTTTTTTGGGCTGAGCCAGACGGGAGTGGGCCCCAGTTTACCCGTGCCAGCCGTGGTACACCCTTCTTCATGAGTCACTTCATGAGGGTCTTTGAATGGCTCTTAGTCTGGCCCCTCCCCTGGGACCACTTTGCCTTGGGAGACCCTACCAGGAGCTGTTGCTCCCGACAACACAGCTCCCAGGATCACTGGAGCACACAAACCCCTCCACTACGATAAGGGGGCGATTCTTGGAGGAGGGTTTCATGTGTGTTATTAAGTATTATTGTTGTACTATCTGGAAAGGTTCTTGGTTGTAGGGTTTGCCACACCACTTGAAGTTGAATGTTAATCTTACATAACACAGCACAGGGCTTTCTAACCTGGCACACAAGATTTAGCACAATATACTTTGAATTTGCTTTTCCAACACAGACATACACCTCTGAAAAGGAATTTAAAGTTGCCACATGGTCCTTCACTCTGACCCCCAACTCAACTTGTGGTCAAGCAGAACAAAGACCTCCCTCTCACTGCCATCTTTGTTTTATGACCCTTTGTCTGTTAGTCATGTGGCCCTTTTGAAAAGTATGCTACACATGCTGCATATATATACTGCACACACACTCTACACATACACATTCCATTCGCATATTCCAGACATACTGCATACACAATCTACACATACTGGACACACAAATACTGTACACATGTACTGCACAAACTAAATCATTGGATTATTCACCTTTTCATTCGTATTACTTAGACCAATTCCCACATTGTAATTCTTCCTTCCCTTATACTTCTTACACATTTGGGCTAGAATTGCAGTAAAGCATCAGCTTTTAGCTTTAAGCAGTAAAACCCTTTTCTGCAGGGAATGCATTTTGTAGTTCATATAATACTTCATATTATGGAGATTATTTTGATCTGAATGTTTTCATAATTAAAGCTTTTATTTAATGGCTTAAAGTTGGTTGGACATTCACTATAACTCTTAACCATGAGGATTAAAGCCATCATCATGACATAATGTTGCATCATTTCATCAGAGTTGACATGGAATGGCTCCCCGAAGAATCAAAGTGTCACTATAAGAAACTGTATGTTACCAACCAACAAAGACAAACAACCTGGAGCCAGACAAACCGCAAGACTCAAGCAGGTATTATTGAAGAAGTGATGGTCTTTCTTTAATGTTGAATGACAATTTCTGTAGTTTTCTTTCACTTTGGTTTTTGACACTTTATACTTTTGGTGACCTATGCTATGTGCTCAAAGTTTACACTGGCTTACTGTTTGTTTCAGGTTGATGGAAAACTTCACATTCAACAGCTTCACACTGCAGTTGGAGGGCTTAAAAGTTTCTAAATACTCGATGTACCCTGTCTTTATGTCGTTCTTTTTCTCCTACCTCTTTATAATGATTACAAATGTTGGCATTGTAATCCTGATTTTTATTGACAAAAGCCTTCACCAGCCCATGTATCTGCTTTTCTGCAACCTGCCAGTTAATGACATTGTTGGGAACTCGATCATGGTGCCTCGTTTGCTTTCAGATATGTTGCAGCCTCCATCTGAGCGTCTCATCAGTTATTATGAGTGCGTGGTGCAAGCTTTTACCTCACACATGTTCGGCACCTGTTCTTACACAGTGCTCATGATTATGGCCTTTGACAGATATGTGGCTATCTGTAATCCCCTGCGCTATGCTGCCATAATGACCAACAAAATGGTGATCAAGCTGACAGTTTCTGCCTGGGGAGTAGCACTTGTTTTGGTCGGGATTCTGCTGGGTCTGACCATTCGACTGAACCGATGCAGAACTCTGATCATGAATCCCTACTGTGATAACCCCTCTTTGTTTAAGCTCTCCTGTGAGAGTGTGTTTATTAATAATGTGTACGGTCTCACTTTCACCGTCATCCTGTTCACATGTTCCATAGGCAGCATGGTTCTCACCTACACTAAGATTACAGTCGTCTGTCTCACCAGTAAAAACAAGTCTTTGAACAGTAAAGCCTTAAAGACGTGCAGCACTCATCTGGTTGTGTATCTCGCCCTGCTGATGAGTGGATTTATTATCATTATTCTGCATCGCTTTCCTCATTACTCTGAATACAGAAAACTGTCTGCCGTTCTGTTTCACATTGTCCCCGGCTGCCTCAACCCCGTTATTTATGGCATACAGTCTGCAGAAATCTTCAGATCCTTGTCAAAATTATTCAGATCAAAAAAACTAACACCGTTATCCTGAGATTTAACTTCGTGTTTAACTCTCGGATCCCAAAAAGCTGTTTTCTTCAAACAAACAAAAAAAAAACTGCCGAAAATATGTTTTATCTTAGAAAGAAAATGTAAAAACATACTCTAATCATGGATGTGCGGTTACTCTATTGCCGCAGGGCTTGTATAGATTTCATTTACTGCAGTGAAATATGAGGCCAAATTGAATAAAATGACCTGAAGCTATCTGTTAGGGTTCAGATGGTTAAAGCAAACATTATATGAATAGTTATTTTAAAGTAACTTCTGATAATTATGAGACTTTGTTAAAATGTTCATAAACATTAACTTTTTGTAAAGCATCTATAAAGTTCATATATACTAATTTTTATTTTTCATAATTCACTGATTATTTTAAACATACGTTGCAACTTTATACAAATTCCAAATATCAGTTATATTGTTCTACTTCTTTTAACAGCATATAAGAAAGAACAACACAAAAGAATAATAGAAATAGAAAAAAATGAATTCAAAATATAAAATGTTTTGATGAGCAATATTTAATGTAAATCATTGCTATGTAAATTAAACTAACTTATTTGACCAAATTTACCAAATTATTTGAAAAACATCTGTTTACATTATTTTGATGGCTTTTAAAGAGTTGCAACTGATGATGGTAATACTTTGTTACGTAGTGAACACATACTTCATCTAAAAGCATTATTTAGATAGTTCATACTTTGTCATTGCTTCAGAATTGTTTTGAAACAATCACTTAACATTATATTTACGTTTAAGCACTTAGCTGTGTTAATTTGTTTTGCATGATATTTAATTATGTTTTAAAATGAATTTGTTGGATTTCAAAGCAGTCAGTCGGTTCAGTTTATTGATTAATTTCTGAACAAAACTAGGGCTGACCTGTGATGACCCTAGTCCTCTCTTCATATTTTGATATTATTCAAATCATTTTTGTGATTGTTCTTTTTGTGCTGTGCAGACAGGGGTGGACAGTAACCATTACTTCACTACTGTATGGTAATAGTGTCGGTACAATAGATATGCCCCAAGTTTTCATTTGTATATATATGAATTGAATTGAATGAAAAATGCAGCAGCATTCCTCATTTCAGCTTCAAAAATGGAGCTTTGGTCAAAGAGGACTCCCTTGTTGTTAGTTGCGTTAACAAAAAAATCAGGCCTTTACAAACTTTTGAAGTTAAGAAATTAATTTTGGGTCTACTACAATAACTCACATACAGTATACCTGAAGTTGGCCGTTCAACAGACACAAGAATCAATGTAAACATGGTCTTTGTGTTCTCCCAAGACAAAAGACTGTCAGCCTTTTTTATTTTACCTGTTTCTTCATCATTTTGTCAAATACACACAAGCATAAACATCACCCTCTCTGTCCAACATTTCTACACTGAAAATAATCTGTTGGATTGGGTCTCTGTTGTTTGCCTTTTTTTGTTTTTAGAATAAATATGTCCTTTGGAATATACACGCTGGTTTTTTTTTAATGCCACACATTTATGAGTGAGATGCCAACCTCTTCTATAAGATGAAATCAAAATTCCTTCAACCTTTGCTATTTGTTATTATGCTAATTTGATTATAATATTTAAGCTAATTATTATTTTAAGTTCCAGTTTGGTAGTTCAGCGACTTCATAAGACTGATTTAGGTGAACTGCCTCTTTTCTCTGTTCTAAAGAGTATTGCACCATTTCGAGCTTGAATATGAATTCATATCATTTTTATTATAATGAATAATTATTTAAAATAATTGTCAATAACTCTGAAAGCCATGCAAACATACTTTTGAACCAATACTTTATTTTGATACTACCGTTGCGAAGTATCCATACATTTACTTTGGGACATCCTATGATGCCTACATTACTGCGGTCCCCTCGTGTCAGTACTTTTATGTTTCCTATATTTTTGGTGCCCAATGTGAGACACATTAATATTGCACAATTATGAATGATTGCCGGCTGTAATATCAGCATTTTTCATTTTTGGTCCACAACAAAAATTTGGATTTCAATTCTACACTTGCTCGAAGTCCCCACATTTTACACTAGTAGTCTGCTACAGGAGTAGAGCCACCTGTACTCACAAAAGTACATTGTGGTGTACACTAATTTATTCATAAATCTAGTAAAAGCTATTTGAGAAACTTGTGTATTGATAAGTACCACCTGTAAACTTTTCAGTCTGCTAAGTAAACCACTGGCTATTGCTAACTACCTAAATCAAACATACTCTGTAGAAGTTTAAGAAGTGGACTTGGTGGAAAAGTCACTGGGCCTAGATTCAACATACGGCAAAGCACAAGATTTAAATGTAATTGATGATTTGGTTTCATGTGTGCATCCATCCATCCATTTTCCTCCGCTTATTCGGGACCCGGTCGCGGGGGCAGCAGGCTAAGCAGGGCATTCCAGACGGCCCTCTCCCCAGCCACAACATCCAGCTCCTCCTTGGGGACCCCGAGGCGTTCCCAGACCAGGCGAGAGATATAATCCCTCCACCGTGTTCTGGGTCTTCTCCAGGGCCTCCTACTAGTTGGACGTGCCCGGAACACCTCTAACGGGAGGCGCCCGGGAGGGATCCGTACCAGATGCCCAAACCACCTCAGCTGGCTCCTTTAGAGGAGAAGGAGCAGCGGCTCTACTCCGAGCTCCCTCCGGATGTCTGAGCTCCTCACCCTATCTCTAAGGCTGAGCCCAGCCACCCTACAGAGGAAACTCATTACGGGCAACTTGTATCCGCGATCTTGTTCTTTCGGTCACTACCCAAAGGTCATGACCATAGGTGAGGGTTGGAACATAGATGGACCGGTAAATCGAGAGCTTTGCCTTCCGGCTCAGCTCCTTCTTCACCACGACGGTCCGGTATAACGCCCGCATCGCTGCCGACGCCGCACCAAACCGCCTGTCCATCTCACGCTCCGTTCTACCCTCACTGCTGAACAAGACCCCGCGATACTTGAACTCCTTCGCTTGAGGCAGTACCTCTCTCCACCCAGAGGGGCCAGTCCACCGTTTTCACCCAGAGAACCATGGCCTCAGACTTGGAGGTGCTGACTCTCATCCCTACTGCTTTGCACTCGGCTGCAAACCGCCCCAATGAGGGCTGGAGGTTCCAGTCTGATGAAGCCAAAAGAACCACATCATCTGCAAAAAGCAATGATGCAATTCTAAGGTCACCAAACCGGATCCCTTCCTCCCCCCAGCTGAGCCTTGAGATCCATGAAAATCACGAACAGAATTGGAGACAAGGGGCAACCCTGGCGGAGGCCAACACCCACCGGGAACGTGTTTTAAACCTTCCCCAAGTCCAAAAAACACATGTAGACTGGATGAGCAAACTCCCATGACCCCTCCAGAAGTCTCACAAGGGTAAAAAGCTGGTCCGTTGTTCCACGACACAGGACGGAAGCTGCATTGTTTCTCCTGAATCTGAGGTTTGACAATCGGCCGTAGCCTCCTTTCCAGCACCCTGGGGAGGCTGAGCAGTGTGATTCCACGGTAATTGGAACACACCCTCCAGTCCCCCTTTTTATTTAAATGGGAACCACCACCCCAGTCTGCCAATCCACTGGCACTGTCCCAGACCTCCATGCGACACTGAAGAGGCGTGTCAACCATGACAGCCCAACAGTGTCCAGAGCCTTCAGCATCTCAGGGCGAATCTCATCCAACCCTGGCACCTTGCCACCGGGCAGCTTTTTAACTACCCCGGCGACTGCTGCCAGGGATACTGATGAGTCTTCCCCCGAGACTCTGCCTCTTCCACAGTGGACCAATTGGCTGGATTAAGGAGTTCCTCAAAGTGCTCTTTCCACTGTCTGAGGACATCCCAAGGTCAGGTCAGCAGGTAATCATCGATCTTTGGCATAGTGTGCTCTGGTACCAGGTACACTTTTGAACAACTCTATGTTCGAACATGGTGTTTGTTATGGACAAACCGTGACTAGCACAGAAGTCCAATAACAAAACATCGCTTGTGTTTAGATTGGGCCGTTCCTCCCAATCACCTCGTGCAGGTACCATCATCATTTCCCACCCGAGCGTTGAAGTCTCCCAGAAGAACTACAAAGTCCCCAGGTGGTTCCCCTTCCAGGACACCAGTCAGAGACTACAAGAAGGCCGGGTACTCCGAACTGCTCTTTGGTGCATAGACACTAACAACAGTCAGAGACCTTCCCATTGCGACTGGCCCAGGTACCCGCCTTCGCCTGCTGCCTGGCTCACAATCCACCCGACCCCTGTGCCCTACTCTGCGGGGGTGGGCCCATAGGTCGGCGGATCCATGTGGCTTTTTTTGGGCTGAGCCAGACGGGAGGGGGCCCCAGTTTACCCGTGCCAGCCTTGGTACACCGTTCTTCATGAGTCACTTCATGAGGGTCTTTGAATGGCTCTTAGTCTGGCCCCTCCCCTGGGACCACTTTGCCTTGGGAGACCCTACCAGGAGCTATTGCTCCCGACAACACAGCTCCCAGGATCACTGGAGCACACAAACCCCTCCACTACGATAAGGGGGCGATTCTTGGAGGAGGGTTTCATGTGTGTTATTAAGTATTATTGTTGTACTATCTGGAAAGGTTCTTGGTTGTAGGGTTTGCCACACCACTTGAAGTTGAATGTTAATCTTACATAACACAGCGCAGGGCTTTCTAACCTGGCACACAAGATTTAGCACAATATACTTTGAATTTGCTTTTCCAACACAGACATACACCTCTGAAAAGGAATTTAAAGTTGCCACATGGTCCTTCACTCTGACCCCCAACTCAACTTGTGGTCAAGCAGAACAAAGACCTCCCTCTCACTGCCATCTTTGTTTTATGACCCTTTGTCTGTTAGTCATGTGGCCCTTTTGAAAAGTATGCTACACATGCTGCATATATATACTGCACACACACTCTACACATACACATTCCATTCGCATATTCCAGACATACTGCATACACAATCTACACATACTGGACACACAAATACTGTACACATGTACTGCACAAACTAAATCATTGGATTATTCACCTTTTCATTCGTATTACTTAGACCAATTCCCACATTGTAATTCTTCCTTCCCTTATACTTCTTACACATTTGGGCTAGAATTGCAGTAAAGCATCAGCTTTTAGCTTTAAGCAGTAAAACCCTTTTCTGCAGGGAATGCATTTTGTAGTTCATATAATACTTCATATTATGGAGATTATTTTGATCTGAATGTTTTCATAATTAAAGCTTTTATTTAATGGCTTAAAGTTGGTTGGACATTCACTATAACTCTTAACCATGAGGATTAAAGCCATCATCATGACATAATGTTGCATCATTTCATCAGAGTTGACATGGAATGGCTCCCCGAAGAATCAAAGTGTCACTATAAGAAACTGTATGTTACCAACCAACAAAGACAAACAACCTGGAGCCAGACAAACCGCAAGACTCAAGCAGGTATTATTGAAGAAGTGATGGTCTTTCTTTAATGTTGAATGACAATTTCTGTAGTTTTCTTTCACTTTGGTTTTTGACACTTTATACTTTTGGTGACCTATGCTATGTGCTCAAAGTTTACACTGGCTTACTGTTTGTTTCAGGTTGATGGAAAACTTCACATTCAACAGCTTCACACTGCAGTTGGAGGGCTTAAAAGTTTCTAAATACTCGATGTACCCTGTCTTTATGTCGTTCTTTTTCTCCTACCTCTTTATAATGATTACAAATGTTGGCATTGTAATCCTGATTTTTATTGACAAAAGCCTTCACCAGCCCATGTATCTGCTTTTCTGCAACCTGCCAGTTAATGACATTGTTGGGAACTCGATCATGGTGCCTCGTTTGCTTTCAGATATGTTGCAGCCTCCATCTGAGCGTCTCATCAGTTATTATGAGTGCGTGGTGCAAGCCTTTACCTCACACATGTTCGGCACCTGTTCCTACACAGTGCTCATGATTATGGCCTTTGACAGATATGTGGCTATCTGTAATCCCCTGCGCTATGCTGCCATAATGACCAACAAAATGGTGATCAAGCTGACAGTTTCTGCCTGGGGAGTAGCACTTGTTTTGGTCGGGATTCTGCTGGGTCTGACCATTCGACTGAACCGATGCAGAACTCTGATCATGAATCCCTACTGTGATAACCCCTCTTTGTTTAAGCTCTCCTGTGAGAGTGTGGTAATTAATAATGTGTACGGTCTCACTTTCACTGTCATCCTGTTCACATGTTCCATAGGCAGCATGGTTCTCACCTACACTAAGATTACAGTCGTCTGTCTCACCAGTAAAAACAAGTCTTTGAACAGTAAAGCCTTAAAAACGTGCAGCACTCATCTGGTTGTGTATCTCGTCATGCTGATGAGTGGATTTATTGTCATTATTCTGCATCGCTTCCCTCATCACTCTGAATACAGAAAATTGTCTGCCGTTCTGTTTCACATTGTCCCCGGCTGCCTCAACCCCGTTATTTATGGCATACAGTCTGCAGAAATCTTCAGATCCTTGTCAAAATTATTCAGATCAAAAAAACTAACACCGTTATCCTGAGATTTAACATTGTGCTTAACCCTCTGAACCCCAGAAAGTTATGTTTCTTTAAAAACCAAAACAGCAAAAAATATGTTTTATCGTAGAAAGAAACTGTGAACCCACACTCTAGTCATGGATGTTACTCTACAGCTGCAGGACTTGGGGTTCAGATGGTTAAAGCAACATAATTTGGATAGTTATTTTAAAGTTACCTCTGATAATTATAAGACTTTGTTAAAATGTTCATAAATACTTTTTGAAAAACATCTATGAAGTTCATAAATACCAATTCAAAGCACTTTTTCATAATACACTGATTATTTTAAACATAAGTTGCAACTTTAAACACATTCCGAATATCATTAGGGCCATGGGGCAATTGCACCAAGCACTGGCCCCTACAGTAATAGCTCGGGCGAGACTGTGCGGTTTGATCGTGGTCGGTGTGCTATTACTTTTCTCTACGGAATACGAATACGAAAAAAATGCCCAAAATTTTGCATTGAAGTGAATGGGAAGGTAAAAAAAAAAAAGAGTGAAAAAGAACAATAATTGGAGATTTTCAAACGTCTACTTCTCCGGCATAATTTCACCTAGAGACTCCATTTAAACTTTAAACAGTAGACACAAGTCTTGTGTATCGGTGTATTAATCCACGTTTCGATAGGTCACATAGTTTTTTTTTATCAATCCTTGTTCAATGACCATAATCATTAAGATGATGAGATTATAATGGGTGTGTATTGCACGGAATGTTCGTGTCACAGTGTGTGACATCATCGCCAGAGTGTAGAGGGAGAGGTAAAACTGTCAAAATATAAATTTGAAAACTGCACTCCAGGCCACAAATTCCACTCTACAGAAATAATTTATACATAGAAACGTAGGAAAATTAGTCTTCTCCCTCACAATCCTCTGGTAAAGCTGTCAGAGTTATAGTTTGGGCGTAGGACGCACAGATGATCCACCAACACCACCAACAGCCTCATTGGCTCCCATATTAAAAACGCAGGAACATTTCTGTAGAAAAGCATATTTAACAGTTTTTCAGATTGCTCTTACAAAGCTATTTCTTCATTTTTCTTCACAAAAAACATATGTAGACGTTCAGGAAGAACTCAAAGTGAAGTCGGATCAATGATAGGTATTATGGTTTTGCCAAAAATGCTTTCTGTTTGAGGTCAGAAATTTCAGTCTGTCCACCTCTGGCTGCTGTCACTGTTCCAGACAATTCTACAGCAGAAATCTCTGAAGAATCTCATCATAGTGTACACACACCGGCAGTAGCCCCTGTGGCCCTTTCAGAAATTCCCCAGAAGAAATTTTCTAGTTTTTTTTTCCTCTTCATTTAATAGCATATAAGAAAGAACAACTCAAAAGAACAATAGAAATAGAAAAATATAAATTCAAAATGTAAAATGTTTTGATGGGCAATATTTAACATAACTCATTGCTATGTAAATTACACTAATTTATTTTACCAAATATACCAAATTATTTGAAAAACATCTATAAACATTATTTTGATGGCTATTATAGAGTTGCAACTGATGACGATAATACTTTGTTAAATATTGAACACATACTTTGTAAATCATCTATAAGCATTATTTAGCTAGTTCATACTCTGCCATTGCTAACTAATTGTTTTTTAAACAATCACTAAACATTATATTTACATTTAATCACTTATATATGTTAGATTGTGTTGCATGACATTTAATTTTGTTTTAAAATGAATTTGTTGCATTTCAAAGCCGTTAGTTGGTTCAGTTTATTGATTAATTTCTGAACAAAACTAGGGCTGACCTGTGATGACCCTAGTCCTCTCTTTATATTTTCTTATGATTCAAATCTTTTTTGTAATTGTTCTTTTTGTGCTGTGCAGACAGGGGTGGACAGTAACCATTACTTCACTACTGTATGGTAATAGTGTTGGTGCAATAGATATGCCCCTAGTTTTCATTTGTATATATATGAATTGAATTGAATGAAAAATGCAGCAGCATTCCTCATTTCAGCCTCAAAAATGGAGCTTGTGGTCAAATGGAACCCCCTTGTTGTTAGTTGTGTTAACAAAGAAATCAGGCCTTTACAAACTAAGAAATTAATTTTGGGTCTACTACAATAACTCACATACAGTATACTTGAAGTTGGCCTTTCAACAGACACATAGAATCAATGTAAACATGGTCTTTGTGTTCTCCCAAGACAAAAGACTGTCAGCCTTTTTTGATTTGACCTGCTTCTTCGTCATTTCAAATACACACAAGCATACACATCACCCTCTCTGTCCAACATTTCCACACTGAAAATAATCTGTTGGATTAGATATTTTGTATTTTGTTTGCCTTTCTTTGTTTTTAGAATAAATACATTTTTTGTTATATACACCCTGTTTTTTTTTAATGCCACACATTTATGAGTGAGATACCAACCTCTTCTATGAGATGAAATCAAAATTCCTTCAACCTTTGCTATTTGTTAATATGGTCATTTGATTATAATATTTAAGCACATTATTATTATTAGAGTTCCAATTTGTTAGTTTAGCAACTTCATGAGTCTGATTTAGGTGAACTGCCTCTTTTCTCTGTTTTAAAGAGTGGTGCCCCATTTCGAGGTGTGAGACACAGTACAGTCTGCAATCATTCATAATTGTGGAATATTAATATCAGCATTTTTCATATTTGGTCCACAACAAAAAAATTATTCCATTTCTGGACTTGCTAGAAGTCCCTATATTTTACACCAATAGTCTGCCACAGGAGTAGACCCACCTGTACTTACAAATGTACATTGTGGTGTAAACTAATTCATTCATCAAATCATTCAAATCAAGTAAAAGCTATTTGTGTCACACCGCGGTGAGTGTTTTGTCAAGTTGCGTTTTTGTCCTGTCTCTGTCTTGTCAATTCCTGTTTTATTTTGAAAAGTAACTCTCCTCTCGTTTCAGGTCACTTGCCCTTCCTCATGTGTCTCCAGTCTGATTGTCTTCCCTGATTCCCTGATTGTGTCCACCTGTTCCCCATTACCCTCATGTGCTTATAGTCTGTGTCTCCCCTTTGTCCTGTGCCAGTGTGTCATGTCTTTTGTCCGCACCACTAGCTCTGAACCACAGTATTGCCACAGTCATAGTCTTGTGAAATTGTTATTTTTCCTTAGCCCTCGTTAAGAGTGATTTTTTGTTGGCCTTTTGCCCCTTTTTGCCTAGAGATCTCCTCAGTTTAGTTTTGGTATTTTTCTTAGTAACTCCCTCGTTTTTAGAGGCGCCTTTTGTTACCTGTAGCTCCGTTTTTCTTGGACACAATAAAGACCTTGTTTTTTCTCAACTACTCTGCATCCGAGTCCTATTCCTGGGTTTCCCCTCCGTGTCAATTTGAGAGATTTGTGTAATGGTAACTACCACCTGTAAACCCTTCATTCTGCTAAGTAAACCACTGGCTATTGCTAACTACCTAAATCAAACCTATTCTGTAGAAGTTTAAGAAGTGGACTTGACCAAGATTCAACATAGGGCAAAGCACAAGATTTAAATGTAATTTATGATTTGGTTTCATGTGTGTTATTAACCCTCTGGAGTCTAAGCCAATTTTTCCTGTTTATTTCCTCCTGTTTTTGTTGTTGTTAAATGCATGTATTTCTTCAACCCTTTGATGCAGAATAAAGTAATATACACCATTTTTTCAGCAGTACCAGTGCTACCAGAATAAATGGTTCTGTCATATGTCACATGAATGCACGAAAAGTTATATAACTCTGAAGACAAAGGAACAAATAAAGTGAAAATTTAATTTTACAGAAATATATTAAAACCACACACAAAAACATAAATGCAATGGCCTTTTTCAACTGAATGTTATATTTTTAGGTCTTGGGAATCAGGGGGAAAACAGATAAACACTCTACATTGTACAAAATTACATATATTTACAAATAAGTTGAGATGTTTTTCTCAAGAATAGCTCAACTGTGTTACACTTCAAAGCAATTCCTTCAAAGTGTTCTAGTCTTTTAGTGACATTTTGCAAAGCAAAACTAATTGTTGTTACTTATTTTACTGTAACAAATCAACTTTCTTGCAAAAACAATGAGAGCGCATCCATCCTGCTCCCCCTCCCCTCCCTGTGCGCTAAATATCAATATATACAATATGGTTTGGATAAACTCCCCAAAAAGACTGTTGTTCCATGTCAGATCATAAAACCTATGGAAGTCGTACAATGACACCAAATACCTCTTCTGCAGATCCAACGCAGCGACTGCTTTTTAAAGTAAGTTGATACAGTCCTCCGTTCCGGAGCTATTCAAGTATTAATAGATTCCCCCCACGCGAATCATCGGCGACTTGTTAGACTTCAGAGTGTTAAGTATTATTGTTGTACTATCTGGAAAGGTTCTTGGTTGTAGGGTTTGTCACACCACTTGAAGTTGAATGTTAGTGCTGCTTTAAACAAAAACAGGGCTTTCTAATCTGGCACACGAGATTTCGCACAATATACTTTGAATTTGCTTTTCCAACACAGACATACATCTCTGAAGAGTGTTGTGATTGTACCACAGGTGAATCTTGGGTTCATTTGTGGACTTTAACATTTGTGGACTAAAATGCAACAGCATCCTGATTCAACTCATTAAATGGCATCCACCTCCATTTTGAGCTCTCTGAAGGATCTTCTCTCCCAGAATGCTTGGCGTTTATGGCCAACAGGCCAACTCATTGGTCAAGGGACCTGTGACACCACATGGGGTCCCCTGGTAAAACAGATCAGAGACCTCTGATCATTCTCTTTCTCCACCGCTCCCCAGAGCAGTAATACCTCTTTTTCAGGAGGGGACACAGAGGCCTGGATCCACCAGCCCCCACCTCATCTCCTGCACATCAACATTGCATTAATGAATGCAAAGTTTTTTGCAACTGCCAGAGAAAGCTTCACCTCAACAAGGACAAACCAGCAACTTAATTTGCAAGATGGCAAATTATTGAAACTCAGCCTGAAATCAAATTTCCTTCCACGCCCTGCACCAGAAAGTATTTCCCCCCTTTTCCAACTGGACTGTGAGTAATGTAACTAGGCTTAGAAAAGCAATCAGCAAGGACTTTTTTAGTACAAAAGATTTGACCTGTAATTAATGTTTTGGTTTACATTTGTGTTTTTAAATATATTGGTTGTGATATTCGTGTAGCTACATCTTTCGAGGGTGTATGTTAAACTTGCTTTATACAGACAGTCAGTCTCATATGCAAACTAAAGTTACTAACATTTGATTTGCTCACACAGTGATTTACACATAATATACTTTAAATTAGCTGTAACAAAGATACAGTTTTGTAGCAGCCCAAAAGGCCAGGCCTCGTCATCCCTTCACCGCATGAGTTTTGTGGCTCTTTGTGTGAGGAGCTTCACCCCCCCCCCCCCCCTCCCCCTGTAGAAACCTGTACTCCATAGATATGTGCTTTTGTTTGCTTTACTTATTTAGAATAAATACCTGCTTATTAAAAATGCTGTCTATTTAATGTTGTACACTGTGAACAATATGCTAGCCTCTTCTGTGACAAGAATTCATGATTCATTCAACCACGGCTTAATATTAAGATGGCAATTTGATTAGAATTATATTCATAATTTATAATCAGTGTTCCAAATTGATCATAAAGTAATTTTATGAGACTGATTTAGGTGAATTGGCTATATCTTTATGTTTTACAGATGGTGCCCCAACAAGCTATGACTTTGAGCAAATCAAGCCATATATTTTTTTATCTAATTGATCTTTCTAATCAATAATGATTTATGATCATTATTAATAATTCTTTATAGCCATCTAACCACACCTTTAAACCATGAGATCAACACAAGCATTACTCAGGTTCATCCTTACATATTTGGTATCCTTATGGGAGGGAAAGCATTTATGATAACGCCCTTTTATTTACATATTTGACGCCCTGTGCAAGGTATCATTTGTCATAAAAGAGGCATCCTTCATAACCAACAAGAGGAGTTTAAAGTTGCCACATGGTCCTTCACTCTGACACACATCTCATCATGTGGTCAAGCAGAACAAAGACCTCCCTCTCAACACCATCTTTGTTTTATTACACTTTGTCTGAAAGTCATGTGGCCCTTTTGATAACTATGCTACACATTCTGCACATACTGCACACACACTCTACACATGCTACATATTCTGTACACATTTACTGCACAAACAAAATTATTGGAATAAATCAACTTTTCATTCTCTTTACTTACACCCATTCCCACATTTCTAATTATTCCTTTTACTTAGCTTTCTAAAACATTTAGGCCAGCATTGCAGTTAAGCATCAGGTTTTTAACTTTCAGCATTAACACACTTTACATTCATGCATTTTGTTGTTCATATAGTACTTCATATTATGAAGATAATTTTGATCTGAATGTTTTCATAATGATGCAATTATTTAATGTCTTAAAGCTGGTAGGACATTAACTATAACTCTTAACCATGAGGATTAAAGCCACCATCATTACATAATGTTGCATCATTTCATCCGAGTTCACGTGGAATGGCTCCCCCAAGAATCAAAGTGTCACTATAAGAAACTGTAAGCAGGAGAGAGAGCTTCTTTGGATGTTACCAACCAACAAAGACAAACAGCCTGGAGCCAGACAAACCACAAGACTCAAGCAGGTATTACTAAACAGTAATGGTCTTTCTTTAATGTTGAATGACAATTTCTGCAGTTTTCTTTCACTTTGGTTTTTGTCACTTTATACTTTTGGTGAACTATGTTATGTGCTCAAAGCTTATATTGGCTTCCTGTTTGTTTCAGGTTGATGGAAAACTTCACATTCAACAGCTTCACACTGCAGTTGGAGGGCTTAAAAGTTTCTAAATACTCGATGTACCCTGTCTTTATGTCATTCTTTTTCTCCTACCTCTTTATAATGATTACAAATGTTGGCATTGTAGTCCTGATTTTCATTGACAAAAGCCTTCACATGCCCATGTATCTGCTTTTCTGCAACCTGCCAGTTAATGACATTGTTGGGAACTCGATCATGGTGCCTCGTTTGCTTATAGATATCTTGCAGCCTCCATCTGAGCGTCTCATCAGTTATTATGAGTGCGTGGTGCAAGCTTTTACCTCACACATGTTCGGCACCTGTTCCTACACAGTGCTCATGATTATGGCCTTTGACAGATATGTGGCTATCTGTAATCCCCTGCGCTATGCTGCCATAATGACCAACAAAATGGTGATCAAGCTGACAGTTTCTGCCTGGGGAGTAGCACTTGTTTTGGTCGGGATTCTGCTGGGTCTGACCATTCGACTGAACCGATGCAGAACTCGGATCATGAATCCCTACTGTGATAACCCCTCTTTGTTTAAACTCTCCTGTGAGAGTGTGGTAATTAATAATGTGTACGGCCTCACATTCCTTGTCATCCTGTTCACAGGTTCCATAGGCAGCACGGTTCTCACCTACGCTAAGATTACAGTCGTCTGTCTCACCAGTAAAAACAAGTCTTTGAACAGTAAAGCCTTAAAGACGTGCAGCACTCATCTGGTTGTGTATCTCGCCCTGCTGATCAGTGGATTTATTATCATTATTCTGCATCGCTTCCCTCATTACTCTGAATACAGGAAACTGTCTGCCGTTCTGTTTCACATTGTCCCCGGCTGCCTCAACCCCGTTATTTATGGCATACAGTCTGCAGAAATCTTCAGATCCTTGTCAAAATTATTCAGATCAAAAAAACTAACACCGTTATCCTGAGATTTAACGTTGTGTTTCACCCTCTGAACCCTTAGAAAAGGATGTTTTTTATTAAAAGAACCCCCCGCAAAAATATGTTCATTTTTGAAAGAAACTTTAAAAACACACTCTAGTCATGGATGTGCGATTATTCTACAGCTGCAGGACGTAAAATACAAGGCCACAGAGAGTAAAATGACCTGAAATAGTTTGTTGGGGTTTAGAGGGTTAAAGTTAACATAATTTGGATAGTTATTTTAAAGTCATCACAAATAATTATAATTAATTGTTAAATAGTTCATAAATACTCTTTGTAAAGCATCTATACATTAATATATACCAATTCAAAGCACTTTTAAATAATTCACTGATTATTTTCACATTGGTTGCAACTTTATACATGGATCCAAAGAAAATTTATTTTCATCTACTTATAATACCATATAAAAAAAGGACAAAAAAATATATAATTCAAAATGTAAAATGTTTTGATGAACAATAATAAACATAACTCATAGTAAGTTAAACTGATTCATTGTATCAATATTACCAAATTATTCATAAATCATCTATCAACATTATATTGATGGCTGTTATAAAGTTGCAACTGATGACGATAATACTTTGTTGCATAGTGAATACATAATCTGCAAATGTTCTATATGCAATATTCAGATAGTTCATACTTTGTCATTGCTAAATAATTGTTTTTTTAAACAATCAATAAAAATTATATTTACATTTAATCACTTATCTGTGTTAGTTTGTGTTGCATGACATTTAATTATGTTTTTAAATGAATTTGTTGCATTTGAAGTCAGATCGTCAGTTCAGTTTATTGAGCAATTTCTGAACAAGTCCAGAGCTGACCTGTGATCACCCTAGTCCTCTCTTCATATTTTGTTATTAATCATATTGTTTTTGTGATTGTTCTTTTTTAATGTGACAAAGACAAAAAGCAATTTGAGAGATTTGTGTAACTAATACCTGTAAACCTTTCATTCATTTGAAGTTGAATGTTTTCAACTTCAAAGTCTTGCTTTAAACAAACATAGGGCTTTCCAACATGGCACACATGATTTCGCACAATATACTTTGAATTTTCTTTTCCAACACAGACATACACCTCTACAGAGGAATTAAAAATTGCCACATGGTCCTTCACTCTGACCCCCAAACCTCAACTTGTGGTCAAGCACAACAAAGACCTCCCTCTCACCGCCATCTTTGTTTTATGACCCTTTGCCTGTAAGCCATGTGCCCCTTTTGATAACTATGCTATGCTATCGGCCGCTTGTATCTGCCATCTTGTTCTTTGGGTCACTCCCCAAAGCTCATGACCATGGGTGAGGGTTGGAACGTAGATGGAGCGGTAGATCGAGAGCTTTGCCTTCCAGCTCAGCTCCTTCTTCACCACAACGGTCCGGTACAACGCCTGCATCACTGTTGACACCGCACCAAACCGCCTGTCCATCTCACGCTCCATTCTACCCTCACTGCTGAACAAGACCCCGAGATACTTGAACTCCTCCGCTTGAGGCAGTACCTTTCTCCCCACCCAGAGGGGGCAATCCACTGTTTCACGGCAGAGAACCATGGCCTCAGGGGCAACCATGGCCTCAGGGGCAACCCTGGCGGAGGCCAACACCCACCGGGAACGTGTTTGATGTTGTGTCGAGTATGCGGACACAGCTCATAACATAACAGTACCCCATATTCCCGCAGTACTGAGCAGCACTCTGACGATACGATGATGAAATCAATCATCGATCTTTGGCCAACAATATAGTCCCCAAGCGGTACCTCTTCCAGGACACCACCCAGGGACTCTAAGAAGGCGGGGTACTCTGAACTGCTGTTCGGTGCATAAACGAAGACCATAGTCAAAGACCTTCTCCTTGCAGTACCCCATATTCCCGCAGTACCCCCACAAGACTCCATGAGGGTCGTAAGCCTTCTCCAAATCCACAAAACACATGTAGACTGGATGAGCAAACTCCCATGACCCCTCCAGAAGTTTATTGTTTATTGTATCCTTTGGATCCCCATTAGTCTTCATAGAGATGAAGACTATTCTTCCTGGGGTCCACATTAAATCAAACAATTATTACACAATTACATCATTACAGCATTTACACAGATAATAACATGAAGTCATTCATCCTAACATGATTATAATGTATATTAACATGATTATAATATTAATTAAGTAGTACAAGGTATGATTATAAAAAGAGTTACATGATTATAGAAGAGTATACGAGGTAAGCATAAATTTTACCATGACGTTCAATGCAGATGTATTAACATATTTGAGTTCAACTTAACATGATTTCATATTTCATATTTTCATAGAAGACTATTGCAGCATAAGATTATGATTAAACACTGCTTCTCTCAGTTTCAGTTTAAAGCTCGACGCACCACTGGTAATGAACAAGTGTGGTGGGAGACTGTTCCAGTGAGCTACAGCTCTATACATAACTGACCTTTTTAGTGCATTGGTTCTAGGTAAAGGCAAGGTGAAGGTGTTTCCTGAGGCCTGTCTAGTACTATGACTATGTTTCACATTTGTTGGCTGAAGTTGTAAGAATAAAGAAAGAGGTTTATGTGAGATATAAGTCTTTCTCAAGAACATTATAAGACTATAAGCCAGTCTCTCCTCCACCAGCATCCATGTGAGTCTCTTGTGCATACCACTAACACTTTCTCTAAAAGAGCACTGCAGAGCGAGGCGTGCTGCCCTGTTTTGAGTGAGCTGCAGTTTAGAAAGGTCTTTCTTTGAGGCGCTGGACCAAACTGTTGGACAGTAATCCAGATGAGACAGAACTAAGGAATTAATTAATAGTTTAACAGTTGATTCATTCAGCAGGTAGGTAATTCTTCTGATGTTAGAGATATTGTAACTCATTTTGGACACTATATTGTTGATATGATTCGACCAAGATAGAGTTTCATCCACTGTTACTCCCAACAGTTTGGCTTCTTTGACCTGTTCTATAGCACTGCCTTGGATAGAAAGACACAGTTTGGGTTCAGATCTCATTACATGCTTAGAGCCAATAACCATACATTTAGTTTTCAAGACATTCAGCTTTAGTTTGTTCTCTAAAACCCACTCAGAAGCTAGCATTAATTCATGTTGCAGTAACTTTTCTACAGATGTAATGTTCTCTGCAGAGACATGCAATGTTGTGTCATCAGCGTAAATAACAGCACGTGCACACTTTAATGCATACGGCATGTCATTGACAAATATTGAGTATAGTAGCGGTCCAAGGCTGCTCCCCTGTGGAACCCCACTATTCAGCGTTGCAGTACTTGAGAGTGTGCCATTAAACATGACACATTGTTGTCGGTTCGACAGATAACTTTTTAATAATTTGAGTGCTGAATCATTTAATTTATAAGCTGACAGCTTTCTGAGTAACAACTCATGATCTATAATGTCGAAAGCTGCGCTGAAATCTAACAGCACTGCACCTACAATTAATTTCTTATCAATATTATTTAACCAATCATCCGTAAGCGATGTTAAGGCTGAGCAGGTCGAATAGCCTGTTTTATAAGCATGTTGGTGCTCAGAACTAATGCAATTTTTGTCAAAATACTTCTGAATTTGAATAAACATGATTTTCTCCATTATTTTGCCTAAAACAGGCAAAATACTAATTGGTCTGCTGTTAGGTCCTGATAGAGGCTCTCTATTCTTTTTCGACAATGGAGTAATCTTTGCAATTTTCCACTGCTGAGGAAAGACACATACATCGAAACACAACTTAAAAATATGAAAGATCGGCCTTACCACTATTCTAGCCGATAACTGCAATAGTCTGGCATCTAGATTATCAATGCCACAGGGATTATCACATTTAATTGATAACAGAAATTTCTCTAGCTCTTCTTCCTTGATCATGCTGAAACTCAAGCTGCATTCCTTGCCCAACATAATCTCTTTTTTAATAATGGAATCTGATAGCGTGCCACGCCTAGGCAGCATTTGCGATCTGATTGCGTCAACTTTTTTAATGAAATAATCATTGAAATAATTTGCAATGTCCATTGGTTTTGTTATAAATACACCATCACATTCAATAAATGTAGATTTATTTTTTACTTTACCCACAACTTCATTAAGTATTCTCCACATTTTTTTGTTATCATCCCTACATTCTGCAAATTTAGCTCTATAGTATTGTTTTTTCTTTTGTTTGTTCATTTTAGTGATTTTGTTCCTCAGTGCACGGTAAGCGTGCCATTCCTCTGGGTTTCCATTTTCAATAGCAGACTTCTTTAGTAGGTTTCTTTCTTTAATATAGGTTTTTAATTCTTTGTCAATCCAGGGTGCTTTAACTGATCTCACTGATAGCTTTCTAATGGGAGCATGTTTATCACAAACCCCTGAGAATAATTTCATAAAATTGACTAATGCAGCCTCTGGGTGTAAACAATCCAGAACAGTGTGACAGTTTACGTTTTTTAGATCATCTGTAAAGTCTTTTTCTGAAAAAGTTTTATAAATTCTTCTTAGTATTACTTTTGGTCCAGCTTTTGGTACCTTTGTTTTTATCGTTAGTGCAATTATGTTGTGGTCACTGAATCCTACAGGTACAGACACCGCTTTCGAACATTTCTCTGGGTTATTTGTAAAGAGGTGATCTATGCAAGTTGATGACAGTGAGCCTTGCCTATTAATATTAATTCTAGTTGGCATATTTATGATCTGAGAAAGGTTACATACAGCAGCTGCATCACTCAGCCTTTTCCTCAAAGCACAATTACAATTAAACCAGTTGATATTCATATCTCCAACAAAAAAGACCTCAAAGTTTTTGTCAGTCACATCCTGTAGCATACTACATATATTGTCTAAATATTCCACATTTGAACAAGGTGGCCTATAACAACAACATATTAATATTGGTTTACAATAAGGAATGTGAATTTGAAGCCATAAGGCCTCCACACCATTCCTACTCAAATCATTTCTGATCTTCGCTGGAATGTGCTCTTTCAGAAAGAAAGCAGTGCCACCACCAAATCTATCCCTATCCAGTCTAAACAAGTTGTACCCCTGTATAGAAACTACTGAATCTGCTATTGTGCTATCTAAATGGGTTTCAGATATGGCCATTATGTGGATGTCATTGTCATGCAATATTGAGCTTAACTCATTAACCTTATTTTTCAGACTGCAGATGTTTAAGTGAGCAAATTTTAAACCTTTTTTTGGTATTTTAATAGACATGTATGTCCAAACTACTCAAACAAAACAAAACAAAACAAAACAAAACAAAACAAGACAAGACAAGACAAGACAAGACAAGACAAGACAAGACAAGACAAAACAAAACAAAACAAAACAAAACAAAACACAATCCCTGAAATAAAATGTACACTGCTATTTATCACTTAGTCCTGTAGACTTCATTTCGGTGTGGAAGTCACAGGGGAGGGACCAGCACTGGTGTTATGGTTTAGACCTCTCCCCTTTACCCTTGGTGGGTGGACGACTAAATAATCAAATTTCAGGTACGCAATGTCCCCTCTGTCCCAAGCTTCTCTCATTTTTGGCAGCAGCTCCTTTCTTTTCTGTCTAACTGCCTCGGAGAAGTCTTCATTCAGGAAGACCCCTGGGGCAGTTCTCTTCAGCTCCTTTCTCCTAGACAAGACCAGTTCTCTGTCTTTGAAATTTAAAAACTTAGCCACTATGGGCCTCTGACGCTCACCTGTGGGGTCCCGCTTCCCCGTGCGGTGGGCTCTCTCGATGACCATGGCTCCAGTATCCAGCTTTAACTTCTCAGAGATCAGGCTGCGCACTTTCCTCTCTGCATCAGCTGGTTTCTCCCCGTCCGATTCCTTAATTCCATCAAAGATCAGATTATTTCTTCTCGACTGATTTTCCAGGTAGTCAGCCTTTGTTTCCAGTGCCAACAAAGTGTCACAGATAGTGCGCATTCCTCCTTCTAGGGTGTTATGGTCACTCAAAACTTTGGAGGTTTTGACTTTTATCTCATCCACTTCCTGTTGTGTGTAGTGGATGCTGTCTTTTATCTCCTGAATGTTTCTATTCATTGAGTCCAGACGCTCATTAGGTAAAGAGCTGGTCCGTTGTTCCTCGGCCAGGACGGAAGCCACATTGTTCCTCCTCAATCTGAGGTTCAACAATCCGCTGGAGCCTCCTCTCCAGCACCCTGGAGTAGACTTCCCCAGGGAGGCTGAGCAGTGTGATTCCACGGTAATTGGAAGACACACTCCGGTCCCCCTTTTTTGAAAATGGGAACCACCACCCCGGTCTGCCACTCCACTGGCACTGTCCCAGACCTCCATGCGACACTGAGGAGGCGTGCCAACCGTGACAGCCCAACAGTGTCCAGAGCCTTCAGCATTTCAGGGCAAATCTCATCCAACCCTGGCGCCTTGTTGCTGGGCTGCTTTTTAACTCCCTCGGTGACTTCTGCCAGGGATACTGACGTCTGAGGACATCCCCTGAGTCCTTAGACTCTGCCTTTTCCACAGAGAACATGTTGGCTGGATTCAGGAGTTCCTCAAAGTGTTCTTTCCACCGTCTGAGGCACGCCCAGGTACCTGCCTTTGCCTGCCGCCCGACTTACTATGCACCCGACCCTTAGGCCTAACTCTGCGGGTGGTGGGCCCACAGGTTAGCGGATCCACATGATCTTTTTGGGCTGAGCCCTGCCGGGGCCCCATGCTCGCCTCTAAAGAGGAATTTAAAATTGCCACATGGTCCTTCACTCTGACCCCCAAACCTCAACTTGTGGTCAAGCAGAACAAAGACCTTCCTCTCACCGCCATCTTTGGTTCATGAGCCTTTGCCTGTAACCCATGTGCACCTTTTGATAACTATGTTACACATGCTGCATATACAGCACACACACTCGACACATGCTACACATATACTTCACACCCATTCGATACACAGACGCGATCTACACATATTCCAGACATACTGCACACACACTATACACTCTTCACATTAAATAAATTATTGGAATGATTCAACTTTTCATTCTTATAACTTAGACTTATATTAGACTTACTTTTATAACTTCTAAAACATTTACGCCAGCATTGCAGATAAGCATCAGCTTTTTAACTTTCAGCATTAACACACTTTACATTCATGCATTTTGTTGTTCATATAGTACTTAACCCTATAAAGCCTGAACCATGAAATAATTGCCAGAAAATTCAATTTTTTTTAAAACCGAGTGCTTATTAACTTGCTGACGAATTTTTAAAAATAAATAAATTGCATATATGAATTCTAATTTGTATCATATTTGATACATCAGGTCTTTTTGTGCAATTTGTTGCTCACAGTTTGTTTTTCTTGAACTAACAAAAACATCAAACGGCAACATTTTTAACTTTTCCTTTTTCCTCAAACATGCAAAATACATATTTTTTCCATATAACACAACATCATACATCTGCTGATATGAAGTTTTTTAATGCAGCAATGACTGATCCACTCGTGGAACCTGCATATCATTTTTGCTACATCCGGTATTTTTGTGCAATTTGTTGCTCAGTTTGTTTATCTTCAACACATGTATACATCAGGTTTTTGATGATGGAGAGGTCTCAAAAATTACTGTATCTAATATGATACACTTGGCTTTATAGGGTTAATATTATGAAGATTATTTTGATCTGAATGTTTTCATAATTATGCAATTATTTAATGTCTTAAAGCTAGTAGGACATTAACTATAACTCTTAACCATGAGGATTGAAGCCATCTTCATTACATAATGTTGCATCATTTCATCCGAGTTGACGTGGAATGGCTCCCCCAAGAATCAAAGTGTAACTATAAGAAACTGTAAGAAGGAGAGAGAGCTTCTTTGGATGTTACCAACCAACAAAGACAAACAGCCTGGAGCCAGACAAACCACAAGACTCAAGCAGGTATTACTAAACAGTAATGGTCTTTCTTTAATTTTTCATGAACATTTTTGAAATATAATTCTTTCACTTTAGTTTGTGTAGCTTTAATCTTTTGGCGAACTACATCATGTGCTCAAAGTTTATACTGGCTTACTGTTTGTTTCAGGTTGATGGAAAACTTCACATTCAACAGCTTCACACTGCAGTTGGAGGGCTTAAAAGTTTCTAAATACTCGATGTACCCTGTCTTTCTGTTCTTCTTCCTCTCCTACCTCTTTATAATGATTACAAATGTTGGCATTGTAGTCCTGATTTTCATTGACAAAAGCCTTCACCAGCCCATGTATCTGCTTTTCTGCAACCTGCCAGTTAATGACATTGTTGGGAACTCGATCATGATGCCCCGTTTGCTTTCAGATATCTTGCAGCCTCCAACCGAGCATTTCATTAGTTATTATGAGTGTGTAGTGCAAGCTTTTACCACACACATGTTCGGCACCTGTTGCTACACAGTGCTGATGATTATGGCCTTTGACAGATATGTGGCTATCTGTAATCCCCTTCGCTATGCTGCCATAATGACCAACAAAATGGTGATCAAGCTGACAGTTTCTGCCTGGGGAGTAGCACTTGTTTTGGTCGGGATTCTGCTGGGTCTGACCATTCGACTGAACCGATGCAGAACTCGGATCACGAATCCCTACTGTGATAACCCATCTTTGTTTAAACTCTCCTGTGAGAGTGTGGTAATTAATAATGTGTACGGCCTCACTTTCACTGTCATCGTGTTCACAGGTTCCATAGGCAGCATGGTTCTCACCTACACTAAGATTACAGTCGTCTGTCTCACCAGTAAAAACAAGTCTTTGAACAGTAAAGCCTTAAAGACGTGCAGCACTCATCTGGTTGTGTATCTCGTCCTGCTGATCAGTGGATTTATTATCCTTATTCTGCATCGCTTCCCTCATTACTCTGAATACAGAAAACTGTCTGCTATTCTGTTTCACATTGTCCCTGGCTGCCTCAACCCCATTATTTATGGCATACAGTCTGCAGAAATCTACAGATCCTTGTCAAAATTATTCAGATCAAAAAAACTAACACCGTTACCCTGAGTTTTAAAGTTGTGTTTAACCCTCTGAACCCCAGAAAAGTATGTCTTCTTCCAAAGAAATCGCAGAAAGAAACTGTAAAAACACACTCTAGGTATCGTTTCCATTGAGCTGCAGGACTTATAGATTTTATCTCGATGTTATATATTGCAGTGGCCACTGTGAGTAAAGTGCCCTGAAACTGCTTGTTGGAGTTCAGAGAGTTAAAGTTGAAGACAAAACAATTACAGAATGTATAAACTTATAAACCAGGCTACCTTATTGTATTTGAAACATGTTTGTTGTTTTTGTGCTTTAAGCTTAATGTAAATTGTTTGATTGGTCACATTTTTTAAAAACATAATTTAAAAATGTTAAATGTATTAATTTATTCGACTTCAGTTAAATATTTTACCTGTTAACAAAACATAAAATGCTAAATACTGATGTGAATAATTCCAGTGAGTTCATTCCAGAGTGGACACTGTTCTCCTGAAATATGGCAAAAAAAGTCTGGGAAAACATACACAAATAGGTGGTGGTGTAATTTAAATGACTGATCTCGACTCTGAGATGATGTAGACCCAGAAGACTCTGATGTAGGTTTGGGCCGATGGATGATTGCGATACTTTGACTATTTGTTTTGTCACTTCCCTGGTGAATTTTAAGATGTACCTGTTTTTGACCAAGGTAATTTGAGGTCAACATGGTCTCTCTACAAATGTTATTATTATGATATATATATGCCTATTAAGATACACTTACTGTGAGGGGCTTTTACTTTGAAAAATAAGTTCAATTCAATTCAATTCAACTTTATTTATAGAGTGCATTTCATGCACAAAGCAGACTCAATATGCTTCACAATGTATACACATAATTACAGTTAAAAAAAACACTAAAAAAACACAGAAAAACAAACAAAAATCAATTACAAATTAATTGAAGAGTGCAGGTAGACAAGCTATTCCATATTCACCACATATACACTTACTTACTCACACAACAAGTCTGTTGTGTCCCGTTTACACACAGTTATTTCTCAGGCTTTTATTATTCGAAACTACTGGTTACTTCAATCCCCATTGCGCGAAGTACATCAGAGTGTCATAAACTACTTGTTTCTATAAAAAACTAGGTTCATCCCAAGATTCCTGTAAACACACAGATACCCTTCTGGGCCTTTACTTTGAAGGCCTGGCTCATCCTGGCACACAATATCTAACAGCTGACAAAGGTAATTTATTGGAGATCGTATCTCTCAAACTCCTAGTCTCATCAGAAAGAAAAGTCTCTGCTGAACACGTTGATGGAAGTTTTATGCCTGTAGTAAAAAAAATGTGAGCATCATTACAGGTTAGAAAACTGTGTTTTTCTGTTTTCTTCTTTACATTTCTGGTCCCATTACTCATTCGTCTCTATGGGACAGTTGGTTGGAGTTGCTGTCGCATTCAGGCTCACTGAGACAAATCTGTTCCTCCCACTAATTCCAGAGTTGGATGTCTTCAACCAGCACAAATTTCTCTTCCATCTGTTATAAAAATGATTTTTTAAGAGTGAAAGTTGTAAAAATGTTATCAACTACAGTTGCAGATATGTTTGTGGTCTGTGTGTTCCAGAATCTGGATAAAAACACAAATTGTTTATGAAGAACTTCCATCCAACCCTGGCGGAGGCCAACACCCACCAGGAATGTGTTTGATGTTGTGCCGAGTATGTGGAACTCCACGTCCCCAGCCTCACCCGGAATGCTGGAGAAATTCTTCCGGGGGTGTGAGTTAAAGATCCCGCAGACAGGGGCCTCTGCCAGATGTTCCCAGTTCACCCTCACTACACGTTTGTGTTTGACAGGTCCGTCCAGCAGCCTCCCCCGCCACCTGATCCAACTCACCACCAGGTGGTGATCAGTTGACAGCTCTGCTCCTCTGTTCACCCGAGTGTCCAAAACATGTGGCCGCAGATCTGACAATACGATGATGAAATCAATCATCATTCTTTGGCCAACAATAGAGTCCCCGAGTGGTACCTCTTCCAGGACACCACCCAGGGACTCTAAGAAGGCTGGGTACTCTGAACTGCTGTTTGGTGCATAAACAAAGACAACAGTCAAAGACCTTCTCCTTGCGAGAACTCCAACATGGCTGCGCTCATCCGGGGGCTTATGAGTATCCCCACACCCGCCCGGCGCCTCTCACCCTCGAGTCCAGCTTCTCTCCAGGTGTTTGGTTCCAGAGCCCACGCTATGCGTGGAGGTGAGCCCAACTATTTGTAGTCGGTATAGCTCCACCTCCCGCACAAGCCCGAGTTCCTTCCCCGCCAGCGAGGTGACGTTCTACATCCCCAGAGCCGCTGGAGCCGGGGGTCAGCACGCCCAGGTACTTGCCTTTGCCTGCCGCCCTGCACCCGACCCTTAGGCCTAACTCTTCGGGTGGTGGGCCCACAGGTTAGCGGATCCACATGATTTATTTGGGCTGAGCCCGGCCGGGGCCCCATGGTCGCCTCTAAAGAGGAATTTAAAATTGCCACATGGTCCTTCACTCTGACCCCCAAACCTCAACTTGTGGTCAAGCAGAACAAAGACCTTCCTCTCACCGCCATCTTTGTTTCATGACCCTTTGCCTCTAACCCATGTGCCACTTTTGATAACTATGTTACACATGCTGCATATACAGCACACACACTCGACACATGCTACACATATACTTCACACCCATTCGATACACAGACGCAATCTACACATATTCCAGACATACTGCACACACACTATACACTCTTCACATTAAATAAATAATTGGAACGATTCAACTTTTCATTCTTATAACTTAGGAATAATTAGAAATGTGGGAATGGGTCTTTTACTTCACCTTCTAAAACATGTAGGCCAGCATTGCAATTAATCATCAGCTGTTTAGTTTTCAGCATTAACACACTTTTTCTGCAGCAAATGCATTTTGTAGTTCATATAGTACTTCATGTTTTGAAGATTATTTTGATTTGAACAATTTCATAATTATGCAATTATTTAATGGTTTAAAGCTGGTTGGACTACTATAACTCTTAACCATGAGTATTAAAGCCATCATGATTACATAATGTTGAATGATTTCATGTGTTTGACATGGAATGGCTCCCCCAAGAATCAAAGTGTAACTATAAGAAACTGTAAGAAGGAGAGAGACCTTCTTTGGATGTTACCAACCAACAAAGACAAACAGCCTGGAGCCAGACAAAAGACTCAAGAAGGTATAACTGAACAGTAATGGTCTTTCTTTAATTTTTAATGACAATTTTTGAAATATAATTCTTTCACTTTAGTTTGTGTAGCTTTAATCTTTTGGCGAACTACATCATGTGCTCAAAGTTTATACTGGCTTCCTGTTTGTTTCAGGTTGATGGAAAACTTCACATTCAACAGCTTCACACTGCAGTTGGAGGGCTTAAAAGTTTCTAAATACTCAATGTACCCTGTCTTTCTTTTCTTCTTCTTCTCCTACCTCTTTATAATGATTACGAATGTTGGCATTGTAGTCCTGATTTTCATTGACAAAAGCCTTCACCAGCCCATGTATCTGCTTTTCTGCAACCTGCCAGTTAATGACATTGTTGGGAACTCGATCATGATGCCCCGTTTGCTTTCAGATATCTTACAGCCTCCAACTGAGCATTTCATTAGTTATTATGAGTGTGTAGTGCAAGCTTTTACCTCACACATATTCGGCACCTGTTCCTACACAGTGCTCATGATTATGGCCTTTGACAGATATGTGGCTATCTGTAATCCCCTGCGCTATGCTGCCATAATGACCAACAAAATGGTGATCAAGCTGACAGTTTCTGCCTGGGGAGTAGCACTTGTTTTAGTTGGGATTCTGCTGGGTCTGACCATTCGACTGAACCGATGCAGAACTCTGATCACGAATCCCTACTGTGATAACCCCTCTTTGTTTAAACTCTCCTGTGAGAGTGTGGTAATTAATAATGTGTACGGCCTCACTTTCACTGTCATCCTGTTCACAGGTTCCATAGGCAGCACGGTTCTCACCTACACTAAGATTACAGTCGTCTGTCTCACCAGTAAAAACAAGTCTTTGAACAGTAAAGCTTTAAAGACGTGCAGCACTCATCTGGTTGTGTATCTCGTCATGCTGATCTTTGGATTTATTTTTCTCATTCTGCATCGCTTCCCTCATTACTCTGAATACAGAAAACTATCTGCCATTCTGTTTCACATCGTCCTGGGCTGCCTCAACCCCGTTATTTATGGCATACAGTCTGCAGAAATCTTCAGATCCTTGTCAAAATTATTCAGATCAAAAAAACTAACACCGTTATCCTGAGATTTAACGTTGTGTTTCACCCTCTGAACCCCAGAAAAAGATGTTTTTTATTAAAAGAAACCCCCGCAAAAATATGTTCATTTTTGAAAGAAACTTTAAAAACACACTCTAGTCATGGATGTGCGATTATTCTACAGCTGCAGGACTTGTACAGATTTTATATATTGCAGTAAAATACAAGGCCACAGAGAGTAAAATGACCTGAAATAGCTTGTTGGGGTTTAGAGGGTTAAAGTTAACATAATTTGGATAGTTATTTTAAAGTAATCACTGATAATTATAATTAATTGTTAAATAGTTCATAAATACACTTTGTAAAGCATCTATACATTAATATATAGCTATTCAAAGCACTTTTCCATAATTCACTGATTATTTTCACATTGGTTGAAACTTTCTTCATGGATCAAAATACAATTTATTTTAATTTACTTTATATAATACCATATGAAAAAGAACAAAAAAATGTAATTCAAAAGTTTAAATGTTTTGATGAACAATAATAAACATAACTCATTGTTCATAGTAAATTAAACTGATTCATTGTATCAATATTACCAAATTATTCATATATCATCTATCAACATTATATTAGTGGCTGTTATAGAGTTGCAACTGATGATGATAACACTTTGTTGCATAGTGAATACATACTTTGTAAATGTTCTATAAGCAATATTCAGATAGTTCATACTTTGTCATTGCTAAATAATTGTTTTTTTAAACAATCAATAAACATATTTATATTTAATCACTTATCTGTGTTAGTTTGTGTTGCATGACATTTAATTATGTTTTTAAATGAATTTGTTGCATTTGAAGTCAGATCGTCAGTTCAGTTTATTGATCAATTTCTGGACAAGTCCAGAGCTGACCTGTGATCACCCTAGTCCTCTCTTCATATTTTGTTGTTACTCATATTGTTTTTGTGATTGTTCTTTTTTTATGCGACAAAGACAAAAGACTGTCCGCCTTTTTGATTTTACCTGTCTCTTCATCATTTTGTCAAATACACACAAGCATACACATCACCCTCTCTGTCCAACGTTTCCACACTGAAAATAATCTGTTAGTTTAGATATTGTGTATTTGTTAGTCTTTCTTTGTTCTTACAATAAACATCTTTTTGGGAATATATACACTCTTCTTTTTAAATGACACACATTTGTGAGTGAGATGCCAACCTCTTCTATGAGTTGAAACCAAAATTCCTTCAACCTTTGCTATTTGTTAATATGGTAATTTGATTATAATTTGACAAGTATATAAATTCATATTATTTTATTATAATTAATAATATGGATACTACCCTTGCAAAGTATCAATACATTTATTTTGGGACATCCTATGATGGCCTCAATACTATGGTGCCCCATGTAAGGCATCCATACATATATCAGTCCTCTTATGTTCCCTACATTTTTTGGTGCCCCACGTGAGACACATTACAGTAGGCAATCATTCATAATCGTGCAATATTAATACCTGCATTTTTCATTTTTGGTCCACAACAAAAATTTCCTTCACTCTGACACACATCTCAAAATGTGGTCAAGCAGAACAAAGACCTCCCTCTCACTGCCATCTTTGTTTCATGACCCTTTGCATACATACATATACTTCACACACATTCGATACACAGACGCAATCTACACATATTCGAGATATACACCATTCCATGCACACACACTATACACTCTCAGTATTAACTAAATTATCGGAATGATTCAACTTTTCATTCTTATAACTTAGACCCATTCCCACATTTCTAATTATTCCTTTTACTTCACATTCTAAAACATTTAGGCCAGCATTGCAGTAAATCATCAGCTTTTAAGCTTTCAGCATGAACACACTTTTTCTGCAGGGAATTCATTTTGTAGTTCATATAGTACTTCATATTCCATCCATCCATCCATCCATCCATCCATCCATCCATCCATTTTCCTCCGCTTATTCAGGACCGGGTCGTGGGGGCAACCGGCTAAGCAGGGCATTCCAGACATCCCTCTCCCCAGCGACAACATCCAGCTCCTCTCGGGGGACCCCAAGGCATTCCCAGGCCAGGCTAGAGATATCATCCCTCCACCGTGTTCTGGGTCTTCCCCGGGGCCTCCTACCAGTTGGACATACACGGAACACCTCTAACAGGAGGCGCCCAGGAGGATCCTTACCAGATGCCCGAACCACCTCAGCTGGCTCCTTTCGACACGAAGGAGAAGCGGCTCTACTCCGAGCTCCCTCTGGATGTCTGAGCTCCTCACCCTATCTCTAAGGCTGAGCCCAGCCACCCTATGGAGGAAACTCATTTCGGCCGCTTGTATCCGCCATCTTGTTCTTTGGGTCACTCCCCAAAGCTCACGACCATAGGTGAGGGTTGGAACATAGATGGAGCGGTTGATCGAGAGCTTTGCCTTCAGGCTCAGCTCCTTCTTCACCACAACGGTCCGGTACAACGCCTGCATCACTGCTGACGCCGCACCAAACCTCCTGTCCATCTCACGCTCCATCCTACCCTCACTGCTGAACAAAACCCTGAGATAATTTAACTCCTCCGCTTGAGGCAGTACCTTTCTCCCCACCCAGAGGGGGCAATCCACTGTTTCACGGCAGAGAATCATGGCCTCAGGGGCAACCCTGGTGGAGGCCAACACCCACCGTGAATGTGTTTGAAGTTGTGCCAAGTATGCGGACACAGCTCATAACATAACAGTATCCCATATTCCCGCAGTACCCCCATAAGACTCCATGAGGGTCGTAAGCCTTCTCTAAATCCACAAAACACATGTAGACTGGATGAGCAAACTCCCATGACCCCTCCAGAAGTCTCGCAAGGGTAAAGAGCTGGTCCGTTGTTCCACGGCCAGGACGAAAGCCGCATTGTTCCTCCTGAATCTGAGGTTCGACAATCGGCCGGAGCCTCCTTTCCAGCACCCTGGAGTAGACTTTCCCGGGGAGGCCGAGCAGTGTGATTCCACGGTAACTGGAACACACCCTCCGGTCCCCCTGTTTGAAAATGGGAATCACCACCCCGGTCTGCCACTCCGCTGGCACTGTCCCAGACCTCCATGCGACACTGAAGAGGCGTGCCAACCATTACAGCCCAACTGTGTCCAGAGCCTTCAGCACCTCAGGCCGAATGTCATCCAACCCTGGCGCCTTGCTTCTAGGCAGCTTTTTGACTACCTCTGCAACTTCTGCCAGGGATACTGATGACTCTTTACCTGAGTCCTTAGACTCTGACTCTTCCACAGAGAACATGTTGGCTGGATTCAGGAGTTCCTCAAAGTGTTCTTTCCACCGTCTGAGGACATCCCCAGGTCGGGTCGGCAGGTCTCCGCCCCCACTGAATACAGCTTGGGCCAAGCCCTGCTTTCCCTTCCTGAGTCGCCCGACAGTTTTCCAGAACTTCTTTGAGGCAGACAGAAAGTCCTCCTCCATTGCCTTCCCAAATTCCTCCCATACCCGAGTTTTTGTTCAGCGACAGCAGCAGCGGTACCGGAGACCCCCCAGCCAGCCAAGACCGAAAGGCCTCCTTCTTCAGTTTGACGGTCTCCCTCACCGCTGGTGTCCAAAAGCGGGTTCTTGGGTTGCCACCACAACAGGCACAGATGGCCTTCAGGCCACAACTCCTACCAGCCGCATCAACAGTTGACGTTTTGAACATGGCCCATTCAGACTCCATGTCCCCAACCTCACCCGGAATGCTGGAGAAATTCTTCCGGGGGTGTGAGATAAAGATCCTGCAGACAGGGGCCTCTAATAGTCAGCACGCCCAGGTACCTGCCTTTGCCTGCCGCCCGACTAACTATGCACTCGACCCTTAGGCCTAACTCTGCAGGTGGTGGGCACACAGGTCAGCGGGTACACGTGATTTTTTTTGGGCTGAGCCTGGCCGGGCCCTGTGGTCGATGGCCCGGCCACCTGCTTCATGAGGGTCTTTGAATCGCTCTTAGTCTGGCCCCTCCCCTGGGACCACTTTGCCTTGGGAGAGCCTACCAAGACCAGGAGCTATTGCTCCCAACAACACAGCTCCCAGGATCACTGAAGCACACAAACCTCTCCACCACGATAAGGTGGTAATTCTTGGAGGAGTAGACCCATTCCCACATTTCTAATTATTCCTTTTACTTCACCTTCTAAAACATTTAGGCCAGCATTGCAGTTAATCATCAGCTGTTTAGGTTTCAGCATTAACACACTTTTTCTGCAGGGAATGCATTTTGTAGTTCATATAGTACTTATATTTTGAAGATTATTTTGATTTGAACGTTTTCATAATTATGCAATTATTTAATGGATTAAGGCTGGGTGGACATTCACTATAACTCTTAACCATGAGGATTAAAGCCATCATGATTACATAATGTTGCATCATTTCATCCGAGTTGACGTGGAATGGCTCCCCCAAGAATCAAAGTGTAACTATAAGAAACTGTAAGCAGGAGAGAGAGCTTCTTTGGATGTTACCAACCAACAAAGACAAACAGCCTGGAGCCAGACAAAATACAAGACTCAAGAAGGTATAACTGAACAAGAAATGGTGTTTCTTCAACTTTTAATGACAATTTTTGATTTCTGAAACATAATTATTTCACTTTAGTTTGTGTAGCTTTAATCTTTTGGCAAACTACATCATGTGCTCAAAGTTTACACTGGCTTCCTGTTTGTTTCAGGTTGATGGAAAACTTCACATTCAACAGCTTCACACTGCAGTTGGAGGGCTTAAAAGTTTCTAAATACTCGATGTACCCTGTCTTTATTTTCTTCTTCTTCTCCTACCTCTTTATAATGATTACAAATGTTGGCATTGTAGTCCTGATTTTCATTGACAAAAGCCTTCACCAGCCCATGTATCTGCTTTTCTGCAACCTGCCAGTTAATGACATTGTTGGGAACTCAATCATGATGCCCCGTTTGCTTTCAGGTATCTTGCAGCCTCCATCTGAGCGTCTCATCAGTTATTATGAGTGTGTGGTGCAAGCTTTCACCACACACATGTTCGCCACCTGTTTTTACATAGTGCTGATGATTATGGCCTTTGACAGATATGTGGCTATCTGTAATCCCCTGCACTATGCTGCCATAATGACCAACAAAATGGTGATCAAGCTGACAGTTTCTGCCTGGGGAGTAGCACTTGTTTTGGTCGGGATTCTGCTGGGTCTGACCATTCGACTGAACCGATGCAGAACTCTGATCTCAAACCCTTTTTGTGACAATGCCTCTCTGTTTAAACTCTCCTGTGAGAATGTGTTTATTAATAATGTGTACGGCCTCACTTTCACCGTCATCCTGTTCACAGGTTCCATAGGCAGCATGGTTCTCACCTACACTAAGATTACAGTCGTCTGTCTCACCAGTAAAAACAAGTCTTTGAACAGTAAAGCCTTAAAGACGTGCAGCACTCATCTGGTTGTGTATCTCGTCCTGCTGATCAGTGCATTAATTGTCATTATTCTGCATCGCTTCCCTCAGTACTCTGAACACAGAAAACTGTCTGGCGTTCTGTCTCACATCATCCCCGGCTGCCTCAACCCCGTTATTTATGGCATACAGTCTGCAGAAATCTACAGATCCTTGTCAACATTATTCAGATCAAAAAAACGAACACCGTTACCCTGAGTTTTAAAGTTGTGTTTAAGCCCCTGAACCCCAGAAAAGTATGTGTTCTTCCAAAGAAATCGCAAAAAGAAACTGTAAAAACACACTCTAGCCATTGTTTCCATTGAGCTGCAGGACTTATAGATTTTATCTCGATGTTATATATTGCAGTGGCCACTGTGAGTAAAGTGCCCTGAAACTGCTTGTTGGAGTTCAGAGAGTTAAAGTTGAAGACAAAACGATTACAGAATGTATAAACTTATAAACCAGACTACCTTAGTGTATTTGAAACATGTTTGTTGTTTTTGTGCTTTAAGCTTAATGTAAATTGTTTGATTGGTCACATTTTTTAAAAACATAATTTAAAAATGGTAAATGTATTAATTAATTTAACTTCAGTTAAATATTTTACCTGTTAACAAAACATAAAATGCTAAATACTGATGTGAATAATTCCAGTGAGTTCATTCCAGAGTGGAGACTGTTCTCCTGAAATATGGCAAAAAAAAGTCTGGGAAAACATACACAAATAGGTGGTGGTGTAATTTAAATGACTGATCTCGACTCTGAGATGATGTAGACCCAGAAGACTCTGATGTAGGTTTGGGCCGATGGATGATTGCGATACTTTGTTTGATTGTTTTGTTTTGATTGTTTGAATGATTTGTTTTGTCACTTCCCTGGTGAATTTTAAGATGTACCTGTTTTTGACCAAGGTAATTTGAGGTCAACATGGTCTCTCTACAAATGTTATTATTATGATATATATATGCCTATTAAGATACACTTACTTTGAGGGGCTTTTACTTTGAAAAATAAGTTCAATTCAATTCAATTCAACTTTATTTATAGAGTGCATTTCATGCACAAAGCAGACTCAATATGCTTCACAATGTATACACATGATTACAGTTAAAAAAACACTAAAAAAAAACACAGAAAAACAAACAAAAATCAATTACAAATTAATTGAAGAGTGCAGGTAGACAAGCTATTCCATATTCACCACATATACACTTACTTACTCACACAACAAGTCTGTTGTGTCCCGTTTACACACAGTTATTTCTCAGGCTTTTATTATTCGAAACTACTGGTTACTTCAATCCTCATTGCGCCAAGTACATCAGAGTGTCATAAACTACTTGTTTCTATAAAAAACTAGGTTCATCCCAAGATTCCTGTAAACACACAGATACCCTTCTGGGGCTTTACTTTGAAGGCCTGGCTCATCCTGTCACACAATATCTAACAGCTGACAAAGGTAATTTATTGGAGATCGTATCTCTCAAACTCCTAGTCTCATCAGAAAGAAAAGTCTCTGCTGAACACGTTGATGGAAGTTTCATGCCTATAGTAAGAAAAATGTGAGCATCATTACAGGTTAGAAAACTGTGTTTTTCTGTTTTCTTCTATACATTTCTGGTCCCATTACTCATTCGTCTCTATGGGACAGTTGGTTGGAGTTGCTGTCGCATTCAGGCTCACTGAGACAAATCTGTTCCTCCCACTGATTCCAGAATCGGATGTCTTCAACTTTCTCTTTCAACTTTCAAATTTCTCTTCCATCTGTTATAAAAATGATTTTTTAAGAGTGAAAGTTGTAAAAATGTTATCAACTACAGTTGCAGATATGTTTGTGTTTTTATCCAGATTCTGGAACACACAGACCACAAATTGTTTATGATGAACTTCCATCCAACCCTGGCGGAGTTCAACACCCACCGGGAACATGTTTGATGTTGTGCCGAGTATGTGGAAACAGCTCTCACTTTGGTTATATAGGGACCGGATAGCTCGTAGCAACGAGATGGGTACCCTATATTCCCACAGTTCCCTCCACAAGACTCCCCGAGGGTCGTAAGCCATCTTCAAATCCACAAAACACATGTAGACTGGATGAGCAAACTCCCATGACCCCTCCAGAAGTCTCAGAGGGTAAAGAGCTGGTCCGTTGTTCCACGGCCAGGACGGAAGCCGCATTGTTCCTCCTGAATCTGAGGGTCGACAATCGGCCGGAGCCTCCTTTTCAGCACACTGCAGTAGACTTTCCCGGGGAGGCTGAGCAGTGTGATTCCATGGTAACTGGAACACCCTCCGGTCCCCCTTTTTGAAAATGGGAACCACCACCCTGGTCTGCCACTGCACTGGCACTGTCCCAGACCTCCATGCGACACTGAAGAGGCGTGCCAACCATGACAGCCCAACAGTGTCCAGATGCCCAGGTCGGGTCAGCAGGTCTCCTCCCCCACTGAACACAGCTTGGGCCAAGCCCTGCTTTCCCATCCTGAGTCACCCGACAGTTTTCCAGAACCTCTTTGAGGCCGACCGAAAGTCCTCATCCATTTCCTCCCCAAATTCCTCCCATACCCGAGTTTTTGTTCAACGACAGCCGCAGCGGTACCAGAGACCCCTCAGCCAGCCAAGACCGAAAGGCCTCCTTCTTCAGCTTGACGGCCTCCCTCACCGCTGGTGTCCAAAAGCGGGTTCTTGGGTTGCTGCCACAACAGCTTTGAACATGGCCCATTCAGACTCCATGTCCCCAGCCTCACCCGGAATGCTAGGGAAATTCTTCCGGAGGTGTGAGTTAAAGATCCCACAGACAGGGGCCTCTGCCAGATGTTCCCAGTTCACCCTCACTACACGTTTGGGTTTGACAGGTCCGTCCAGCAGCCTTCCCCGCCACCTGATCCAACTCACCACCAGGTGGTGATCAGTTGACAGCTCTGCTCCTCTGTTCACCCGAGTGTCCAAAACATGTGGCCGCAGATCTGACAATACGATGATGAAATCAATCATCATTCTTTGGCCAACAATAGAGTCCCCGAGTGGTACCTCTTCCAGGACACCACCCAGGGACTCTAAGAAGGCTGGGTACTCTGAACTGCTGTTTGGTGCATAAACAAAGACAACAGTCAAAGACCTTCTCCTTGCGAGAACTCCAACATGGCTGCGCTCATCCGGGGGCTTATGAGTATCCCCACACCCGCCCGGCGCCTCTCACCCTCGAGTCCAGCTTCTCTCCAGGTGTTTGGTTCCAGAGCCCACGCTATGCGTGGAGGTGAGCCATACTATTTGTAGTCGGTATCGCTCCACCTCCTGCACAAGCCCGAGTTCCTTCCCCGCCAGCGAGGTGACGTTCTACATCCCCAGAGCCGCTGGAGCCGGGGGTCAGCACGCCCAGGTACTTGCCTTTGCCTGCCGCCCTGCACCTGACCCTTAGGCCTAACTCTTCGGGTGGTGGGCCCACAGGTTAGCGGATCCACGTGATTTTTTTGGGCTGAGCCCGGCCGGGGCCCCATGGTCGCCTCTAAAGAGGAATTTAAAATTGCCACATGGTCCTTCACTCTGTCCCCCAAACCTCAACTTGTGGTCAAGCAGAACAAAGACCTTCCTCTCACCGCCATCTTTGTTTCATGACCCTTTGCCTGTAACCCATGTGCCCCTTTTGATAACTATGTTACACATGCTGCATATACAGCACACACATGCTACACATATACTTCACACCCATTCGATACACAGACGCAATCTACACATATTCCAGACATACTGCACACACACTATACACTCTTCACATTAAATAAATAATTGGAACGATTCAACTTTTCATTCTTATAACTTAGGAATAATTAGAAATGTGGGAATGGGTCTTTTACTTCACCTTCTAAAACATGTAGGCCAGCATTGCAATTCATCATCAGCTGTTTAGCTTTCAGCATTAACACACTTTTTCTGCAGCAAATGCATTTTGTAGTTCATATAGTACTTCATGTTTTGAAGATTATTTTGATTTGAACAATTTCATAATTATGCTATTATTTAATGGTTTAAAGCTGGTTGGACTACTATAACTCTTAACCATGAGGATTAAAGCCATCATGATTACATAATGTTGAATGATTTCATGTGTTTGACATGGAATGGCTCCCCCAAGAATCAAAGTGTAACTATAAGAAACTGTAAGAAGGAGAGAGACCTTCTTTGGATGTTACCAACCAACAAAGACAAACAGCCTGGAGCCAGACAAAAGACTCAAGAAGGTATTACTGAACAGTAATGGTCTTTCTTTAATTTTTAATGACAATTTTTGAAATATAATTCTTTCACTTTAGTTTGTGTAGCTTTAATCTTTTGGTGAACTACATCATGTGCTCAAAGTTTATACTGGCTTCCTGTTTGTTTCAGGTTGATGGAAAACTTCACATTCAACAGCTTCACACTGCAGTTGGAGGGCTTAAAAGTTTCTAAATACTCGATGTACCCTGTCTTTCTTTTCTTCTTCTTCTCCTACCTCTTTATAATGATTACAAATGTTGGCATTGTAGTCCTGATTTTCATTGACAAAAGCCTTCACCAGCCCATGTATCTGCTTTTCTGCAACCTGCCAGTTAATGACATTGTTGGGAACTCGATCATGATGCCCCGTTTGCTTTCAGGTATCTTGCAGCCTCCAACTGAGCATTTCATTAGTTATTATGAGTGTGTAGTGCAAGCTTTCACCACACACATGTTCGCCACCTGTTTTTACACAGTGCTGATGATTATGGCCTTTGACAGATATGTGGCTATCTGTAATCCCCTTCGCTATGCTGCCATAATGACCAACAAAATGGTGATCAAGCTGACAGTTTTTGCCTGGGGAGTAGCACTTGTTTTGGTCGGGATTCTGCTGGGTCTGACCATGCGACTGAACCGATGTAGAACTCTGATCATGAATCCCTACTGTGACAATGCCTCTCTGTTTAAACTCTCCTGTGAGAATGTGTTTATTAATAATATGTATGGTCTCACTTTCACCGTCATCCTGTTCACAGGTTCCATAGGCAGCATGGTTCTCACCTACACTAAGATTACAGTCGTCTGTCTCACCAGTAAAAACAAGTCTTTGAACAGTAAAGCCTTAAAGACGTGCAGCACTCATCTGGTTGTGTATCTCGTCCTGCTGATCAGTGCATTAATTGTCATTATTCTGCATCGCTTCCCTCAGTACTCTGAACACAGAAAACTGTCTGGCGTTCTGTCTCACATCATCCCCGGCTGCCTCAACCCCATTATTTATGGCATACAGTCTGCAGAAATCTACAGATCCTTGTCAACATTATTCAGATCAAAAAAACGAACACCGTTACCCTGAGTTTTAAAGTTGTGTTTAAGCCCCTGAACCCCAGAAAAGTATGTGTTCTTCCAAAGAAATCGTAGAAAGAAACTGTAAAAACACACTCTAGCCATTGTTTCCATTGAGCTGCAGGACTTATAGATTTTATCTCGATGTTATATATTGCAGTGGCCACTGTGAGTAAAGTGCCCTGAAACTGCTTGTTGGAGTTCAGAGAGTTAAAGTTGAAGACAAAACGATTACAGAATGTATAAACTTATAAACCAGACTACCTTATTGTATTTGAAACATGTTTGTTGTTTTTGTGCTTTAAGCTTAATGTAAATTGTTTGATTGGTCACATTTTTTAAAAACATAATTTAAAAATGGTAAATGTATTAATTAATTTAACTTCAGTTAAATATTTTACCTGTTAACAAAACATAAAATGCTAAATACTGATGTGAATAATTCCAGTGAGTTCATTCCAGAGTGGACACTGTTCTCCTGAAATATGGCAAAAAAAGTCTGGGAAAACATACACAAATAGGTGGTAGGTGTAATTTAAATGACTGATCTCGACTCTGAGATGATGTAGACCCAGAAGACTCTGATGTAGGTTTGGGCCGATGGATGATTGCGATACTTTGACTATTTGTTTTGTCACTTCCCTGCTGAATTTTAAGATGTACCTGTTTTTGACCAAGGTAATTTGAGGTCAACATGGTCTCTCTACAAATGTTATTATTATGATATATATATGCCTATTAAGATACACTTACTTTGAGGGGCTTTTACTTTGAAAAATAAGTTCAATTCAATTCAATTCAACTTTATTTATAGAGTGCATTTCATGCACAAAGCAGACTCAATATGCTTCACAATGTATACACATAATTACAGTTAAAAAAACACTAAAAAAAACACAGAAAAACAAACAAAAATCAATTACAAATTAATTGAAGAGTGCAGGTAGACAAGCTATTCCGTATTCACCACATATACACTTACTTACTCACACAACAAGTCTGTTGTGTCCCGTTTACACACAGTTATTTCTCAGGCTTTTATTATTCGAAACTACTGGTTACTTCAATCCTCATTGCGCCAAGTACATCAGAGTGTCATAAACTACTTGTATAGTGGCCCTTTTTGGCAGATTAGAAGCCACTATGTGTGGGGTAGACGACGCGCAATCCGACATCAAAACAAAGTAATCGCTGAGTAGAAGATTAAACAAAGGTGCTTTATTAAGCAAAGCTTCAAACAAAAATTCTTCTTAACTCGCTCTACTTTTAAACAAACATTTGCGACTTGCGGTCAAAAAACTGTCCTGCTTCCCCGTCTCACTCATCTCTTTCACAGGTGATTTAAATCCCTTCATCAGGTGGTGAATACAATAAAAATCCTGGCCTACAGGGGGAGCCAGACAGAATTACTTAACTTAATTAACCATAACAATTATGATTCCCATTTTGGCTCCAACATACCGGCCCCTAATTGTTGACGCGGTAGCAAGACAATTAATCAATTAAATAAGGAGCCAAAAGCAAACAATTTCGTAAATTGACAAACATGGCATACATTTTATAGCTCATCAGGGTACATAGTTCATAATTCCTCGTAAACCATAGCTCATTATCAATAATCCAATCCTTGGAAAGAAAAAGGTAATCCTAGGAACAAAGGTAATCCTTGGAAAAAAGGTAATCCTTAGAAAAAAAAGTAATCCTCGGAACAAAGGTAATCCATGCATGTATCCATGGGGAATGAGGAGTTCCAAAGTCAAGGAAATGTATGGCATGTGTGCAGGTGTGTGTGTGTTACAGCCACGTCCATCACGTTCAGTCACCTGCTTCCAGGAGCAGGCAGAGCTTGTCAGTAGGTCTCTGCAGGATGCTGCTCTTGGTTTTCACTACGACAGTCCGAACAAGCCCTCCTGGCCCAGGCAGTGCCTTCACCACACGGCCCATGAGCCAAGAGTTCCTTGGTGCTGTGTCGTCGACTATTATGACCAGATCATCAGGGCGAAGGTTCCGCTTAGGACTGTGCCATTTACTTCGCTGCTGCATGATAGGGAGATACTCTCTTACCCATCTCTTCCAGAAGAGGTCAGCGAGGTACTGTGCCTGTTTCCATCTCCGCCGAGAATACAGATCGTCCTTTTTAGATAGTCCCGGGGCATAACTGGTTTGGCCTTTAGTTGAAGGAGGTGGTTTGGGGTGAGGGGTTCCAGATCGTTAGGATCACTGGATACTGTTGTTAGCGGTCTGTCGTTCATGATAGACTCAACCTCACACAAAGCAGTCTGCAGAGTCTCATCATCTAACACCTGTTCCTTTAGGACAGAATGCAGGATCTTCTTCACCGGCTTAATCAGCCTTTCCCAAACTCCACCAAAGTGGGCTCCAAAGGGTGGGTTGAATGTCCATTTAACTCCTTCTTTCAGTAGTGCCTTTTGGATCCTGAGGTGATCCATTTCCTTAAGAGATTTCTGCAGCTCTTTCTGCGCTCCAACAAAGTTGGTCCCATTGTCTGTGCGTATGCTGGTGACTGGTCCTCTGCGACATATGAACCTGCGCAGCGCATTAATGCACGAGTCTGTGTCCAAGTAATCTGCTACTTCCAAATGCACAGCCCGGCTCACTAGGCAAGTGAAGATCACTCCCCAGCGTTTCACATGTGTCCGGCCACGCTTTACATTTATGGGTCCAAAATAGTCAATCCCAACATGTGTAAAGGGTGGGAGATCTGGAGATACACGATCCTCCGGAAGGTCAGCCATTTTCTGCTCTCCAGCTGCTGCTTGCATCCGCCGGCAGAAGACACAGCTCTTGACGATCTTTCTGGCTGAGGAGTTGGCGCTAGGCAACCAATATCTTTGGTTCAGTGTGGAGAGCATATGACTTCTTCCAGAGTGCCCAACTCTCTGATGAATGTTGATTAGGACTAGCATGGATATGTGAGAACCTTTGGGAAGGATAATCGGATTCTTCATCTCTAGCGGCATTGCCAATCTGCTTATCCGCCCTCCCACTCTCAACAGGCCCTCATCCAGAATTGGATTTAGTTTGCAAATGGAGCTACTTGCCTTCACTTGTTCACCTTTCTCCAGGTGAGCCAGCTCCTGAGATAGGTAGCGTCTTTGCTCGAAGCGAATGATGGATTTTTCCGCTTCTCTGATGTCTTCCACAGACAGCTTCTGTGCTCCAGTTTCCATCTTAAGATGTTTCATCTTTTCCTTCAAGGACTTGAATTTGGTCAAACCTGGGCTCAGTTCATGTAGTAAGAGGAGAAGTGCCCGTATCCTTAATATCCATGCAATCCCTCGTTTCAGTCTGTTCCATGATGAGTAATACTCAATCAACATGCTGGTTGGGTTAGTGTCCACACTAACGATGTTTGCAGAGACCTCCCGCTTGACCTCGGGGTCGTCTAGAGGGATTTGTCCTAGTCTCTCTGGGATTTCAGGCCAGTCGGTTTCCTCCTTCTCTAGAAACTGAGGTCCCTTCAGCCATCTTACCGACTTCAAGAATGGCTCTACGTTCAACCCACGGGAAACATCGTCAGCTGGGTTGTCCTTAGAGTTAATGTGTCTCCATTGCTTGTCTTGGGATAGCTCGCAGATCAACGAAACTCTGTTGGCGACAAAGGTATGGTATCTTCTTGTTTTGTTGTGGATATATCCCAATACCGATGTGCTATCCGTCCAGAAAACAGAGTCCTTGAGTTCTTGTTGTAGCTCCCTCTTCAGCATCCGATCCATTTTCACTGCAAGGGTTGCTGCAGTCAGCTCCAGCCTGGGTATCGTGATCTGTTTGAGAGGAGTCACTCTTGATTTTCCCAACACAAATACAATGTGGGTCCTTCCTGCTGCGTTGGTGAACCTAAGGTAGCTTACAGTACCGTAACCTAGTTCACTTGCATCACTGAAATGATGTAGCTGTGCAGTCCTTATAGGGCCAAAATCCTCAGGTTTCATGCACCTATCCACTTGAAATCTGCTTAGCTGCTCCAGTTCTGTGATCCATCTTCGCCATTGCTTGGAGATCTCTTCTGGGATGATTTGGTCCCATCCAGACTTTACTTTGCAGAGTCCTTGGAGTATCTGTTTTGCTTTAAGGGTGAATGGAGAAAGGAAACCTAGCGGATCGTAGATTGAGCTAACCATCGAAAGGATGCCTCTTCTGGTAAGAGCTCTAGCCTTGATGGCAACCTTGATGGCAAAGGAGTCACTTTCGGTGTTCCATTCAATCCCAAGAGCCCTTTCATTGGGCAATTTCTCCTTGTCCAAGTCCAGTTCCTTAAATTGCTTGGCTTTGTGATGTTCTGGAATACTTGCCAGCACTTCACGGCTATTACTGACCCATTTGGTCAATGAGAAGCCGCCTTGTGTACATGCCTCTCTGAGGTCACAGATAAGCTTGATAGCTTCTTCGACTGTGGCTGTAGACATGAGGCAGTCGTCGACATAGAAGTTGTTCCTGATTGTCTGAGATACTTCTCTGTTGTACCTGTGGCTGTTGTCTTCTGCAGTTTGCCTTAAAGCAAAATTAGCAATGCTAGGGGAAGACACAGCACCAAAGAGGTGGACATTCATCCTGTAGGACTCCAAGGGTTTGTTGGTGTCTCCTCCCGGCCACCATAGGAATCAGAGGAAGTCCCTGTGATGTTCTTGGACTTGCACTCGGTAGAACATTGATTCAATGTCGGCCATGAAGGCGATCTGTTCTTGGCGGAACCGGAGGAGGACTCCTATGAGGGTGTTTGTTAGATTGGGTCCTTGGAGGAGTACTTGGTTTAGAGAAGTGCCTTTAAAAGATGCAGCACAATCGAACACAACTCTTAGTTTACCCTTCTGTTGATGGTAAACACCATGGTGAGGTATGTGCCATACCTGTCCGTCCTTACGATGCAGCTGTTCCAGTGGCACCTTTTCTGCATAACCCTTTTCCAGCACATCAGTCATGAACCTTTTATACTCCATGGCATATCCTGCATCTCTCTTAAACTTCCTGAGGAGATTTAGAGTGCGTTGTTGGGCCACTGCATAGTTGTCTGGCATAACTGTGTCTTTGTCGCGAAAGGGTAAAGGCAGCTGGTAGTGTCCATCTTTGAGAACAAAAGAATTACGCACCATTGTCATGAACCTTTTATCCTCATCCGATGTTTCTTCCTTTTCATCATACTCCTTTTCGCAGAAGTCGTGGTTATACTGCGTAAGGAGAAGATCTTTGAGATTGGAGACCGATATCCGATTGGCTGTCACCACACTGGGTCCAGATTCCACAGCAGAACAAGAAGAGAGTGGACCATTTACCACCCATCCAAACAGTGTCTTGACTGCATATGGTCCATTGCCTTTGCTATTTATTATTTCCCAGGGTTCCATTGCCTTAGGAACATCGAGCCCTATCAGCAGTTCGATATCTGCATCAATCTCGTCCAGCTGTATCCGGCTCAAGTAAGGCCATTTTTCGAGATCCTTTTTGGTGGGTATATTTTCTTTGGAGACAGGAATCTTGGCCTGCGTGTAAACCTTTGGTAGATCAATACACGTGCTACCATCCCAGTGACTTATCTCCAATCCTGATGTCTCGTAAGTCCTTACAGGCCTTTCCTGACCCATGGTTCTTAGGAGAATGGTTGTTTTGCGTGCCTTTGGACTCAGCTGCCTCATTAGATTCTCGGTGCAGAATGACGCTGAGCTGCCAGGGTCGAGGAAAGCGTAGGTTGAGATGAACTTGTTTCCTTTGTCAGCCTTGATTCTGACGGGAACAATGGCTAGTGCAAGGTCCTTACCGGCCCCAGTTGCTTCACCTGCTGATACAAGGGCACTGTTGACTGGTGCTTTTCTTTCAGCTGGGCTGGACGTTGGCTGATGGCTGGACGTTGGCTGATGGCTGATGTTTGTGTCTTTGATGTTCTCTATATGCAGTATGGTCGGGTGAGTCTTTTGACACCTGTCACATGTCAGCCGTCTCCTGCAGTTCTTGCTCATATGACCTCTTAGCAGACATCCAAAACAATAGCCATTTACTTTCAGAAAGTCAACCTTTTCTTTGTGTGGATGGGCTTTAAACTTTAGGCAATCGATGAGTGCATGTTTGGCTTTGCAGAAACTGCATGAAGAAGCAGGGGTAATACATTGAAGCTGTTGCTTAAAGGTCCAACTTGGTGTATTTGAAGGTACAGTGCTGTCTTCCTCATTAGATGGTTCCACTATGGTTGCAAAGCTGCTGCCTCTGTTCTTTGGTGACTTGAGAATAGTTTGTGGCTTTGTAATTATCCTCCTGCTAGGGGGGTTGTGGTCTTGTATATCCCCAAACAGTGGATCCAGGAGTATTTTTGCCTGCCTTTCCATGAATTCCACCAGGTGATGGAATCTAGCTCTGGCTTTCGTTCTCTGCAAAGTGTCATAGGCAGTCGTTCGCCATCTTTCTCGCAGCTTGTAGGGAAGTTTGGAAAGGATCGACCTTAAGTTTGATGGCATATCGAGCTCTTCCATATACTGTAAGCTTGTCATTGCATTACAGCATCCTCTAAGGTACAGTGCATAAGCATGGAGCCCTTTTCCATCATCAGCTTTGACGGCTGTCCAATTTAAAGCCTTCTCCAAATAGGCGTTGGTTATTTTAATTTCATCCCCAAAATGCTCCTTTAATAGCCGCTTAGCTTCAACATAGCCATGACGTGCGTCCATGTGGAGACAGCTGCGCACTAGGCTCCTGGGCTGACCTGATGTGTACTGCTCCAGGAAGTAGAGCCTGTCTTGACTACTACTAGTTTTCTCCTCGATAACATGCTCAAATGCTTTAATGAAAACTTGGTATTGTAGTGGGTCACCATCAAACGCTGTGATTTCCCTAGCCGGTAGCAAGGCTAGCCTTTGCTGTGTTATAATAAGGTCGGCAATATTTCCTTGACCCTTTATCACTGTGCTGAGGTTGTCATGAGTTTCATGGCTGTGGCTTAACTCATCCGTGATGCATACTCTTGAAGGCTTAGATAGCTTTATGGGAGTCTGAGGGCTAGGTTGGCTCTGCACATTTCCACCAAGGCTCAGGGTTTCAACAGTGCGATGTAAGGGTGTTTTGGGTACTGCACCCATTTTCATGAACTCCACTGGTGAGACTTCAGGATCCATAAAGTCAATGGTCTTTATGTTGCTGGCTTCCAAATAATCATTCATTGCATCCTGTTCAGTCTCCTCATCCATATCCATTTGCAGAACTTTTATTTTAGCAGCTGATGCTGCAATTTCTGTGTCCAACTCCATTTGTTCCAATTTTGCTTTAAGCTCAGTTTCTTGAAGTTTTAGAGCGTGTTTTTCCTTTAATGCTGCCGCCCTGGCCAGCAGAGCAGCCTTTTCTGCAGCAGCTCGTTTACATGCAGATGACACAGAGGATTGAGCCTTTGATCCTTTTGATTTTTGAGACACATTAGAAATGCTGTCAAATGGATTGATTTTTGATTGAGCCATTTGTTCACTTTTCCACACTTCAACCTCTTCCTCAAAATATTTGAAGTTTGTTATTCGTGGCTCATACCAGTCCACATGATCCTCCTCTCTCTCCTCCTCAGATAGGAGCCTTTGCACAGAATGATGAACAGTTTTAAACTGATTGACAGCTTGATTAAATGTTTCCACACCTTCCACCACAATATCCACATTTCCACCTTCCACAAGCAATGTTTTTATTTCATTCATTTTCCTGGTGCATGATCCCAGTTTCCCTCTGCGTGAGGCTTTGAGGGATCTTAACATTGCTTCTGCGTCAGCAGCAGTCTCGGCGCTCTCGGGTATGTCCGACATATTTATACACTTTATTTTGAAGTTTATTGTTTGTTTTATGCACGTGTGTCACGGACCGCAGTGTGCGCTGCTCCTTAATGCCTTTTATACAGCGCAACACCGTTTCATTTTACACGGCTTGCATCCACAGATCGCCAGGTATTTAATTCATCCTTCCATTTTAATCACCGCAACCATCTTATGTATTTATCCCGACATCACGTTGTCAGCGCTGTGTACGGGTTCATTCGTGAACTGTTTCGTTTACTCACGACCGGTCCAAGTTGTCCGCTCCGATGTGCCTTTCCTTCCGATGCGGGGTTTATCCTCTTCGTCCTGGCGGAGTTTTTTGACCTGATATAGTGGCCCTTTTTGGCAGATTAGAAGCCACTATGTGCGGGGTAGACGACGCGCAATCCGACATCAAAACAAAGTAATCGCTGAGTAGAAGATTAAACAAAGGTGCTTTATTAAGCAAAGCTTCAAACAAAAATTCTTCTTAACTCGCTCTACTTTTAAACAAACATTTGCGACTTGCGGTCAAAAAACTGTCCCGCTTCCCCGTCTCACTCATCTCTTTCACAGGTGATTTAAATCCCTTCATCAGGTGGTGAATACAATAAAAATCCTGGCCTACAGGGGGAGCCAGACAGAATTACTTAACTTAATTAACTATAACAATTATGATTCCCATTTTGGCTCCAACAACTTGTTTCTATAAAAAACTAGGTTCATCCCAAGATTCCTGTAAACACACAGATACCCTTCTGGGGCTTTACTTTGAAGGCCTGGCTCATCCTGGCACACAATATCTAACAGCTGACAAAGGTAATTTATTGGAGATCGTATCTCTCAAACTCCTAGTCTCATCAGAAAGAAAAGTATCTGCTGAACACGTTGATGGAAGTTTCATGCCTGTAGTAAAAAAAATGTGAGCATCATTACAGGTTAGAAAACTGTGTTTTTCTGTTTTCTTCTATACATTTCTGGTCCCATTACTCATTCGTCTCTATGGGACAGTTGGTTGGAGTTGCTGTCACATTCAGGCTCACTGAGACAAATCTGTTCCTCCCACTGATTCCAGAGTTGGATGTCTTCAACCAGCACAAATTTCTCTTCCATCTGTTATAAAAATGATTTTTTAAGAGTGAAAGTTGTAAAAATGTTATCAACTACAGTTGCAGATATGTTTGTGTTTTTATCCAGATTCTGGAACACACAGACCACAAATTGTTTATGATGAACTTCCATCCAACCCTGGCGGAGGCCAACACCCACCGGGAACATGTTTGATGTTGTGCCGAGTATGTGGAAACAGCTCTCACTTTGGTTATATAGGGACCGGATAGCTCGTAGCAACGAGACGGGTACCCTATATTCCCACAGTTCCCTCCACAAGATTCCCGAGGGTCGTAAGCCATCTTCAAATCCACAAAACACATGTAGACTGGATGAGCAAACTCCCATGACCCCTCCAGAAGTCTCAGAGGGTAAAGAGCTGGTCCGTTGTTCCATGGCCAGGACGGAAGCTGCATTGTTCCTCCTGAATCTGAGGGTCGACAATCGGCCGGAGCCTCCTTTTCAGCACACTGCAGTAGACTTTCCCGGGGAGGCTGAGCAGTGTGATTCCATGGTAACTGGAACACCCTCTGGTCCCCCTTTTTGAAAATGGGAACCACCACCCCGGTCTGCCACTGCACTGGCACTGTCCCAGACCTCCATGCGACACTGAAGAGGCGTGCCAACCATGACAGCCCAACAGTGTCCAGATGCCCAGGTCGGGTCAGCAGGTCTCCTCCCCACTGAACACAGCTTGGGCCAAGCCCTGTTTTCCCATCCTGAGTCACCCGACAGTTTTCCAGAACCTCTTTGAGGCCGACCGAAAGTCCTCATCCATTTCCTCCCCAAATTCCTCCCATACCCGAGTTTTTGTGCAGTGACAGCCGCAGCGGTACCAGAGACCCCTCAGCCAGCCAAGACCGAAAGGCCTCCTTCTTCAGCTTGACGGCCTCCCTCACTGCTGGTGTCCAAAAGCGGGTTCTTGGGTTGCCGCCACAACAGCTTTGAACATGGCCCATTCAGACTCCATGTCCCCAGCCTCATCCGGAATGCTGGAGAAATTCTTCCGGAGTTGTGAGTTAAAGATCCCGCAGACAGGGGCCTCTGCCAGATGTTCCCAGTTCACCCTCACTACACGTTTGGGTTTGACAGGTCCGTCCAGCAGCCTCCCCCGCCACCTGATCCAACTCACCACCAGGTGGTGATCAGTTGACAGCTCTGCTCCTCTCTTCACCCGAGTGTCCAAAACATGTGGCCACAGATCTGACAATACGATGATGAAATCAATCATCATTCTTTGGCCAACAATAGAGTCCCCGAGTGGTACCTCTTCCAGGACACCACCCAGGGACTCTAAGAAGGCTGGGTAGTCTGAACTGCTGTTTGGTGCATAAACAAAGACAACAGTCAAAGACCTTCTCCTTGAGAGAACTCCAACATGGCTGCGCTCATCCGGGGCCTTATGAGTATCCCCACACCCGCCCGGCGCCTCTCACCCTCGAGTCCAGCTTCTCTCCAGGTGTTTGGTTCCAGAGCCCACGCTATGCGTGGAGGTGAGCCCAACTATTTGTAGTTGGTATTGCTCCACCTCCCGCACAAGCCCGAGTTCCTTCCCCGCCAGCGAGGTGACGTTCTACATCCCCAGAGCCGCTGGAGCCGGGGGTCAGCACGCCCAGGTACTTGCCTTTGCCTGCCGCCCTGCACCTGACCCTTAGGCCTAACTCTTCGGGTGGTGGGCCCACAGGTTAGCGGATCCACGTGATTTTTTTGGGCTGAGCCCGGCCGGGGCCCCATGGTCGCCTCTAAAGAGGAATTTAAAATTGCCACATGGTCCTTCACTCTGACCCCCAAACCTCAACTTGTGGTCAAGCAGAACAAAGACCTTCCTCTCACCGCCATCTTTGTTTCATGACCCTTTGCCTGTAACCCATGTGCCCCTTTTGATAACTATGTTACACATGCTGCATATACAGCACACACACTCGACACATGCTACACATATACTTCACACCCATTCGATACACAGACGCAATCTACACATATTCCAGACATACTGCACACACACTATACACTCTTCACATTAAATAAATAATTGGAACGATTCAACTTTTCATTCTTATAACTTAGGAATAATTAGAAATGTGGGAATGGGTCTTTTACTTCACCTTCTAAAACATGTAGGCCAGCATTGCAATTCATCATCAGCTGTTTAGCTTTCAGCATTAACACACTTTTTCTGCAGCAAATGCATTTTGTAGTTCATATAGTACTTCATGTTTTGAAGATTATTTTGATTTGAACAATTTCATAATTATGCTATTATTTAATGGTTTAAAGCTGGTTGGACTACTATAACTCTTAACCATGAGGATTAAAGCCATCATGATTACATAATGTTGAATGATTTCATGTGTTTGACATGGAATGGCTCCCCCAAGAATCAAAGTGTAACTATAAGAAACTGTAAGAAGGAGAGAGACCTTCTTTGGATGTTACCAACCAACAAAGACAAACAGCCTGGAGCCAGACAAAAGACTCAAGAAGGTATTACTGAACAGTAATGGTCTTTCTTTAATTTTTAATGACAATTTTTGAAATATAATTCTTTCACTTTAGTTTGTGTAGCTTTAATCTTTTGGTGAACTACATCATGTGCTCAAAGTTTATACTGGCTTCCTGTTTGTTTCAGGTTGATGGAAAACTTCACATTCAACAGCTTCACACTGCAGTTGGAGGGCTTAAAAGTTTCTAAATACTCGATGTACCCTGTCTTTCTTTTCTTCTTCTTCTCCTACCTCTTTATAATGATTACGAATGTTGGCATTGTAGTCCTGATTTTCATTGACAAAAGCCTTCACCAGCCCATGTATCTGCTTTTCTGCAACCTGCCAGTTAATGACATTGTTGGGAACTCAATCATGATGCCCCGTTTGCTTTCAGGTATCTTGCAGCCTCCATCTGAGCGTCTCATCAGTTATTATGAGTGTGTAGTGCAAGCTTTCACCACACACATGTTCGCCACCTGTTTTTACACAGTGCTGATGATTATGGCCTTTGACAGATATGTGGCTATCTGTAATCCCCTGCACTATGCTGCCATAATGACCAACAAAATGGTGATCAAGCTGACAGTTTCTGCCTGGGGAGTAGCACTTGTTTTGGTCGGGATTCTGCTGGGTCTGACCATTCGACTGAACCGATGCAGAACTCTGATCTCAAACCCTTTTTGTGACAATGCCTCTCTGTTTAAACTCTCCTGTGAGAATGTGTTTATTAATAATGTGTACGGCCTCACTTTCACTGTCATCCTGTTCACAGGTTCCATAGGCAGCATGGTTCTCACCTACACTAAGATTACAGTCGTCTGTCTCACCAGTAAAAACAAGTCTTTGAACAGTAAAGCCTTAAAGACGTGCAGCACTCATCTGGTTGTGTATCTCGTCGTGCTGATCAGTGCATTAATTGTCATTATTCTGCATCGCTTCCCTCATTACTCTGAATACAGAAAACTGTCTGCCGTTCTGTCTCACATCGTCCCCGGCTGCCTCAACCCCATTATTTATGGCATACAGTCTGCAGAAATCTACAGATCCTTGTCAACATTATTCAGATCAAAAAAAAATAACACCGTTACCCTGAGTTTTAAAGTTGTGTTTAACCCTCTGAACCCCAGAAAAGTATGTCTTCTTCCAAAGAAATCGCAGAAAGAAACTGTAAAAACACACTCTAGCCATCGTTTCCATTGAGCTGCAGGACTTATAGATTTTATCTCGATGTTATATATTGCAGTGGCCACTGTGAGTAAAGGTCCCTGAAACTGCTTCTTGGAGTTCAGAGAGTTAAAGTTGAAGACAAAACGATTACCGAATGTATAAACTTATAAACCAGGCTACCTTATTGTATTTGAAACATGTTTGTTGTTTTTTTTGCTTTAAGCTTAATGTAAATTGTTTGATTGGTCACATTTTTTAAAAACATAATTTAAAAATTGTAAATGCATCAATTAATTAAACTTCAGTTAAATATTTTACCTGTTAACAAAACATAAAATGTTAAATTCTGATGTGAATAATTCCCGTGAGTTCATTGCAAAGTGGACACTGTTCTCCCGAAATATGGCAAAGTGAAAAAGTCTGGGAAAACATACACAAATAGGTGGTGGTGTAATTTAAATTCCTGATCTCGACTCTGAGATGATGTAGACCCAGAAGACTCTGATGTAGGTTTGGGCCGATGGATGAATGCGATAGTTTGACTATTTGTTTTGTCACTTCCCTGGTGAATTTTAAGATGTACCTGTTTTTGACCAAGGTAATTTGAGGTCAACATGGTCTCTCTACAAATGTTATTATTATGATATATATATGCCTATTAAGATACACTTACTCTGAGGGGCTTTTACTTTGAAAAATATGTCTGTTGTGTCCCGTTAAGACACAGTTATCTCTCAGGCTTTTATTATACAAAACTACTCGTTACTTCAATACTCATTGCGTCAAGTACATCAGAGTGTCATAAACTACTTGTTTCTATAAAAAACTAGGTTCATCCCAAGATTCCTGTAAACACACAGACACCAGGGCTGGTATGGGACAAAAAATCAGCCCTGGCATTTTTGCCCCGACTGGCCCACCACAACTGATAACTCACCAAGTATCTTAGTGCTCTCCTAACCATGTAAATATCTGAACTATATCACTCCACACTACACTACATTTAGGCTACATTAGACGGCCCTCATCCTAGAGTGTCAAAACACAGGACGTCAGAATAGATACATTTAACTTTTTAATATAAATGCAATAACATGCAGCACAACAAAGCAAGATAATAGGCCTGCAGGAAAAAATGAAATAACACACAGTACTGTAAAAGTACAGTGGAAACTCCATGCTCACTTTAAAATGGTGTTCTACTAATTCTCAAGAAACAAATGTTTACATATCTAAAAAGATCCCTTTGGGTGAGCAAATTAGCCTGCACAGAAATGTGCTACTAGCAAATTTAACACTGTCACACTGAAATCATAATATTCACGTCCAACTGCTCGTCTGTTTATCACCTCCAGATCTATCAACCACTGATCAAGCTAGCACAGACAACAGCTAATCAGCTTCAAACACTAACAGAACTGACCAACATGAATTTAGGAAGAGACACTAGCATGTTAAACTGGTAACAACAGCTAGCCTAGCATGTTAGCAGTGCCTAGCAGTGCCAGTCAAAGAACTTCAACCAATTAAGTCATTAAGTTAAACTGTTAAACTTCATTAAAAGTTCAGACGTGCTAATCGTAATGGAGGCAGCAGAAACTGTGTTCTTGCCTCCTGGCGCATCTGTTACTGTTTGTAAACAAGACGCGGTCTATACACGATACATTGATGATGAAGCAAACTACACACACTCTGTTCAAAAAGTTAGCAAGCTAACAAAATAAAGTTATTAACCTGACTTCATGATATTTGAGCCAGGCAGCGAAATATTTATCGCTTCTTACCGCATGTTGCCGGGTGCTGCCATCTTTCCACCTCTCTCTCCCATAGACTCCCTACAGGTTAATTCCTCCATCATCACCTGGCGGCGCCATGCTGAGTCAGCTCCTGCTGCCGCATCACCGAACATTTCAGATAGTTTGACGCATTTTGCAGCATCTGCCTGAAGAGCTTGTTGTTTGTTTTTCTCTTAATTTCTCCGCTACTTCTATGCATTTCTTTTACATTTTTATTTTCTGGCTGAGCCGTGACTGATTGATTGATTGACAGCCGATGGGGCCGAGGAGGAGGGGGCCTTGGCCTTCGGCCCTCCCTCTACCTGTTTTATCGGCCATTGGGAAATCAGTCAACCAAAAAAAAAAAAAGTTTTTGTTTTTTTGTTTTTTCAAGTCGTTTGGCCCAAAAGTCTTGCCGGCCCACCAGGCATTTGCCCGGTATGCCAGATGGCCAGTCCAGCCCTGACAGACACCCTGCTGGGCCTTTACTTTGAAGGCCTGTCTCATCCTGATACACAATATCTAACAGCTGACAAAGGTAATTGATTGGAGATCGTACCTCTCAAACTCCTAGTCTCATCAGAAAGAAAAGTCTCTGCTGAACACATAGATGGAAGTTTCATGCCTGTAGTAAAAAAAATGTGAGCATCATTACAGGTTAGAAAACTGTGTTTTTCTGTTTTCTTCTATACATTTCTGGTCCCATTACTCATTCGTCTCTATGGGACAGTTGGTTGGAGTTGCTGTCACATTCAGGCTCACTGAGACAAATCTGTTCCTCCCACTGATTCCAGAATCGGATGTCTTCGACGGACACAAATTTCTCTACAATCTGTTGTAAAAATGATTCATGAAGAGTGAACGTTGAGTAAAAATGTTATCAACTACAGTTGCAGATATGTTTGTGGTCTGTGTGTTCCAGTATCTGGATAAAAACACAAATTGTTTATGATGAACTTCCATCCAACAAGCTCGTTCTCATTGGTCCCATGAAGGTGACATAATGTCTTCTTGGGGACTGATGCAAGTTTTCTCAGAGGAAACGACGATCATAAAACAAACTCCAGCGAGGAGACATCCAGAAGAGAAGAAGTCCTGAAGACTGTCGAGCTGGATACAAAGGTACTTATTGCTGGTTTTCTGTTTTATTATTCATCTGCACTGATTTCAGCTTTTAATGATAAAAATGATTAGATTTTATGCTGGCAGCTGAAAAGTTTTGAGTGAAATCTAATTTAAAAATAGAAAATGTGAGATCAAACAAATGTGCAACTACGAAATATAAATGTTCTCTCTTTATCTGTTTGTTTTGGCTCTACTGGTGCCAACTGGATTCTACAGCAGCTCAATGTAAAGACAGATATTAAGTGCCAAAGTGTTTTTGTTTATTAATTATTATTAAGTAAGTTAAGGCATTAATACGTGACATTGTTTGAATGCATTTGATCTTCACTAACTTTACTTTGGAGTAACTACTCATTTATTCTGACTATATTTTACATGCAACAATGCATTTTTCCATGGTGGGGTCTCTACCTCCAGTAATGTAAAGCCTTTGATTTGATCTGCTGTTGATACAAAAAAAAGGCTAGAAAGCTGCTTCATATTGTTCAAGATTATTGTTTTTATCCCTTGGGCTGTTTTAGTTTCTGACTCATTCTCATTCTGCATGTATTTACCAGTTAACACTCTGGAGTCCATCTATTTATTGAAAATACACATGTTTTATTTACAGTAATAACTTTATTTATATCTGATATGTAGACGAGCTGAGAAAGCTAGTTAAAGTTCAATCATAGGAGCTTTCACAGAGTCTATTTGCACGTAATTTAAAAATAGTAATAGTTTTCATTGTAGAAAGGAAATTCACATTTTAAAAATGGTCTAGAAACATAAATGTGACAGTTTTGTAGTTTTATTATGTATTCATGTTTATGCTGTTTTTTTGTGTATAAATGGTAAAAAATTGTACTTTTCCATAGAAACCTGTGATTTTTGTTTGTATTTTGGGTTCCTGGCAGCTTTATACTTTGTTATTTAAAATACAATGAAAAATCAGACTGATAGCTAGTCTGTGTGGAGAAAAAGGAGCCATGATGTGATGTAAGGACAGACTGAAAGATGCTAAACAGAGACAGAAATGAATGCAGAGGAAGTTGACAAATTTGAACCAAAATCTCCTGAAGTTCAGAGGTTTAAAACATGTTGATCATGCACTGTTGGTATCTCTTTTTTTCCAGCATATGGCCTGATCATTATTTGATGTTCTTTTCCTTTCAGAACACAATCATGCTTAGTGAAGAATTGTAAATGTTGGTTCCAAATCTAACATCTAAGAGGTAAAATGAGGAGGACATGTGGTTCAGGAAACAAGCTGCTGAAGCTTTTACAGCAGGACGTCTTGTGTTTACAGGTTTCACTGTGTTGTACGAGTGATTTAAGATGTAAGATTTATCCTTAAGAACTGATTGAAATTTCTCTTTTGCACAAGCACAGTTTGAGTGTTCTTTGATCTGTTTGAGGTTTCATGTGCAGTTTTATCCCCAACATAATTGATATTTCATTACTTTGAAGTGATTGAGTTTGAAAATATGGTATGTGAATATATAAATTACAGAGTGAGAGAAAGTTAAGAAAAGAATATGAAAATGTTACATTTTTCATTTTCATTTATCTTTTATTTATTTTCTGAAGGAATCATTGAGGGCAACCCCTCATTTACAATGATGTTGAGATTACAGAGAAAACACAAAACAATACAGAAAAAGCACATGCAAAAACATTAAAAACAGTTAGAGTGAAAGGCAAAGTTATTGGTTATCATGGTTTAGTTATTGGTTATTATAGTTTAGTTATTGGTTATCATAGTTTAGTTATTGGTTATCATAGTTTAGTTTTGGTTATAAGTTATAAGTTAGTTATAATTGTGTTGAGTTTGAGTGAATGTTGTCAGATGTTCCAGGTAGATGCAGCAGAAAAACTGAAAGCAGTTTTTCCAAATTCAGTATTTGTCCGGGGAACATTGAGCGTTAAGCATCAATCACTAGAGCGTGTTTGATAATCTGACCAGTTTAATAAATTGCTGAGGTTTGGTGGTATGTCACCAATCAAGACTTTACAAAGGAACCAGAACATGTCACATGAGGCCCAAACTGTCGACATCACGGTTCATTTTATGTACATTACTATTATGTTTGCATCATGTTTCCCGCTCCTCTCTCCCTCCTCTCTCAGATGGAAAACTTTACGTACAACAGCCTCACTCTGCAGCTCGAGGGGTTAAGTGTCACCAAGACCAACAAGTACACAGTCTTCTTGTTCCTGCTGCTGGCCTACACCTTCATCTTAGTCGCCAACGTGGGCATCGTGATCCTGATCTGGACGGATCGGAACCTCCACCAGCCGATGTATCTGCTCTTCTGCAACCTCTCGCTAAACGACGTGATGGGAAACTCCCTCCTGGTTCCTCGGGTGATCGCCGACATCCTGGTGCCGCCGTCCGAGCGCCTCATTCACTACTACGAGTGTCTGATGCAGGCGTTCACCACGCACATGTTTGGCACCAACGCTCACACCGTGCTCATGATCATGGCATTCGACAGGTACGTGGCCATCTGTGACCCACTGCGCTACACTACAGTCATGAACCGGCGGATGGTGGTGACGCTGACGTTGTCCGCCTGGGGATCGGCATTTGTTTTGGTCGCCGTCCTGCTCGGTCTGACCATTCGACTGAACCGATGCAGGACTCTGATCATGAACCCGTACTGTGACAACCCCTCGCTCTTTAAACTCTCCTGTGAGAATTCTTTCATCAGTAACATCTACGGCCTCACCTTCACCGTCGTGCTGCTCTCCTCCTCCATCGGCGTCATCATCCTCACATATTCTAAAATCACGGCCGCCTGCGTCATCAACAAGAACAAGTCTTTGAACAGTAAAGCCCTGAAGACCTGCAGCACTCATCTGATTCTGTATCTGATCATGCTGGTGAGCGGGTTTATCCTCATCATCCTGCATCGCTTCCCTCAGTACGCAGAGTACCGCAAGATTTCAGCCATTCTGTTCAACGTCGTCCCCGGCAGCCTGAACCCCCTCATCTACGGCCTCCAGTCTCAGGAAATACACAGGAGCCTCTCACATATGTTCCACATGAAAAAAGCTGCACCAACGTTGTGATTCTGGAGTAAATCTGTGACCCGAAACTTTAAACATTAAAACTGCAAAAAGTAGAAATGTGGACATGTTTCTTTGTTTCCTTCTACAGTTCTTTAGATCAGGGGTCTCAAACTCAAATTACGTGGGGGCCGCTAGAGGCAGTATAAAAGTGACAAAAAAAAGATGCAAAATTACTAAAAAATGACCCAAAAAAGACACAAAATGACAAAAAAGACACAAAATGACCCAAAAAATACACAAAATTACAAAAAAAAGGAGACAATAAATACAAAAAAAGACACAAATTTATTTTAAAAAGACACAAAAGTTTGAGACCCATGCTCTAGATTTTTCCTTGTAACTACTTCACTTCAGGCATTTATGTACATTTACTTATTGTTTAAACTGTCTTTTATAACCTTACCAGAAGTTTTTTGCCCCAAACCTAGGTCAGTGGTTTTACAACATAAATCCACAGAAACAGCAACCTTTTTTTACAACCACAGACCATACGTGTGTGCTATTTTTCTCATATTTTTTATTTATCTCATAATTATATAATTTTATCTCATAATTATGACTTTTAATATGGGCCAAAAAATCTGAACAAAGCCAAGTTTTCATTTTTATAACTGATGGAAATGGGCTTTCATAAGTGCTGGACAATGAACAATTCAAGACAGGGAAAATATAAACAATAAAGGTTGGAATAAAAAAAGAAACAATGGTGGAAATTATGTAACATGACAATCCTACTAACAGTCAACATACCTGAGGGCTTTTCTTAAAAAATATAAACAAATAAAGGAGTAGCAAAAAACATAAAATGTCCATCTTGTTCTTTGATTTGAAAAAAACAATAACAAACAAAACAAGATAAAATGCAATAAAAGCTTTTATTAAATATCCAGCATGATGTTTAATACTTTTTAACAGATGAATATTCAATTACAACACCACAAGATTAATCAATTAAAATCTGTGAAACATTATCATGAAACCGCAATACATCCATATGTGTCAATGAGAGAATTAGAGATAAAAAAAAAAACCCTATAAAATAATTGAGGATAATCTCTGTAGATTTTAGTGTGGGCTAAATATTTTTTTCTCTGAGCTGAGAAACCTTTACACAGTCCTGCAGAATTCTTCTTCTCAAATTCAACAGAATCTCAAATAAAATATTTGACAAGAATGCATTTATAGCTTAAATTCCTCTTCAATTGCTTGTGTAAATGGAGTTCATTTGTGTCATTATTATGCAGTTTTGGATCCAAATAAACAGTTTGCAGAAACACCAGGAAGGATTAATACAGAGATCATGGTTCGAGACAGAGAGATGAATAGTTTACAAGGAGAACAACGATGCAGGTTAGTCAGAGGTAGGCAGGGTCGGCAACAGGAGATCAGTCCAAAGGAAAATGCTGGAGAGTCTTTCATGGAGAATAAGGACAATCTGGCATTGAGTGTGTGAACCAGAGAGGCTTAAATAGTGGCTTGATTACTGATGAGGAGCACCTGATTGAACAGGTGAACAGAGTTGGCTGATGAGGTGGGAGTGGCCGGCAGGGAGAGAGAGCCGAGGGGAGGAGAGACGATAATTAGCAGAGGAATGGCTTGTGACACTTTGAATCACAAATAAATTCTACTTGTAATGAAACATTGTTAGATTGCAGCGCAGCAAATGTGTGCTTTTGTTATTAGTTTGCCTAATAAAGACACAGACCTCCATATGTAGGTACACATGTGTACGGTGGCCCTGAGAGCTCACAGCATTGTGACTTAAGAAAACACATGCAAATACACAAAACACAAGCAAAGTGAGAAAAAATCTTCATCAATTTGACAACAATTTGATCATTAATGTCATTTGACCTCTGACACAGCTATTTTCTTCCTGATAAATATAATCATAACCCTTTGTCTGACTGCTTTGATCTGCAGTCCGTAGATAATGGCGTTCATGGACGGAGGAACCACGTGGAACAGGATGGACGCCAGCTTCCTCTCGTCCGACAAGTGAGGGAACCGATGCAGGGTGATGATGACGAAGCCAGAAAACAGCATGATGACGTAGACCAGCAGATGGGTGGCGCAGGTCTGCAGAGCTTTACTGTTCACGGAGGTGTTCTTGCTGCTCAGACACACGATGGCGATCCTCAGGTAGGTGAGCGCCACGCTGCACAGGGACACGGACATCGTGCCCATGGAGCTGATGAGCCCGTAGATGTGGTTTATGAGGACGTTCTCGCAGGACAGCTTGAACAAAGATGCGTTATCGCAGAACGGGTGTACTACAACTGACCTGCAGCGTGAGAGGCGCACGCTGAGGCCGACATTGACTGCAATCAAGACAAACGCCACCACCCACGCCGCCACCGACAGCGCCGCCACCATCCTGCCGGTCATGATGGTGGTGTACCGCATCGGGTTGCAGATGGCCACGTAGCGGTCGAACGCCATGATCATGAGCACGGTGTGGGAGGTGGCGCCGTGAAAGTGAGCGCAGAACGCCTGAATGACGCAGTCGATGTAGTAGATAAACCGCTCGCCGGCTGGAATAAAGATGTCGCTCAGCAGGCGAGGGATGACGACCGTCGCCCCGAACGCGTCGTTAACGCTCATGTTGCAGACGAGCAGGTACATGGGCTGCTGCAGGCTGCGCTCCATGAAGATCAGCACCACCAGGCCCAGGTTGGACACCATGATGAAGACGTAGATGAGGAGGAAGAGGACGAAGGCGAGGATGGAGGAGGAAGCCGTGACCTTTAACCCCTCCAGCTGCAGCAGATCCATGTTGAATGTTTGGTTGTTCATACTGAAAGAGGATCACAGAGAGTCAACAGTTACATTTACATTTAGTCATTTAGCAGACACTTTTATCCAAAGCGACTTACAGGAAGATCAAAGCAAACAATCAAGGTATAGTGCAGTAAGAGCTATTAGTGCATCAATAGGTGCTAGTGACAATTCTTTAAGGAGTAGAACTATGGTGTGGTGCTAGGAGAGAAGATGCTCTCCGAAGGTCTTCAGGAGGTTTTTAAAGGTAGAGAGGGACGCCCCTGCTCTGGTAGAACTGGTAGTGTGTTCCACCAGCGGGGAACAAGAAGTGCAAAGAGTCTGGATTGTCTTGGACCAACGGGGGGCAGAGCCAGGCGCCGTTCATTGGAAGAGCGCAACGGTCGTGAGGCAGCATATGTCTGAATCAGGGTGTTCAGGTAGGTAGGAGCAGTACCGGAGACAATTTTGTAGGACAACTTTGTAGTTACCATACGTGATGGTGCAACGTGAATGATTTCCTGTCTCAGAGCTATGCCTGCTGTCATACACCGCTAGAAGATCGAATGAATCCTTTGACCAAACGTGTCATGATATCTTGTGGGGAAGGAAGTGAAGTAATAGTAGTAGTGAAGTTTGGCTACATATTATGGAAAAACTGACGATTTCCTTCCCTCATGTTGTGCTGTATTTCTTTCTCTTCATCTCTGTCTTCCTGTCCTAATCACCTCGGTCATATTGTTTGTGTGTGTTTTATACGTTTTGGACGGGTTGATGGCAAATTTCGTTGTACTACCCTGTGCAATGACAATAAAGGTTTCTGTTCTGTTCCTGTTTCTTTACAGACGTGCCCACTTTATGCTGATAACATGCAATTTGAGACAGAAAACATGCAGATTAAGGCAAAAACCACGTACTTTTTCTCATGCATTCAATTTTATGTGAATCTTTGTGCCTTCCGGGGTCCCTAAACAGTCTGTGAGCTGCATAAATCGGGCTGACTGGAAAGCTGAAACTTTTGTGCATTTGATGAACCTAAATGACCACTTTCAAAGGGGTTCCTTAACCCCTGACCTCAAGGTATCTGAATGGAAATGGGTTCTATGGGTCCACACGAGTCTCCTCTTTACAGACATACTGTCACACTCTGGCTCTGAGTGAGGGTATGTTGCCATTTGGCATACTGGAAAAATTCCCCCAAAAACCAATTTGTAAGGGAAAACTGCCTTACAAAAAGAATGACAAGCCGCAGTCAAAAAAAATGTAGGTGCAAAAAATCCCATTTATTATGGTCAACCACAAGAACTATTTACATCAAAGAAAAACTTTCAAAACATCAAAAAAAATGTAATATATTTTCTACACAGGAGGGTCAGCACAGCTCAGCAGTCCCCCAGCGACTACCCTCAGTGAGCAAAAAAATCTCCCAATATATAGTCTAAGCTCCTCCCTCTGGAACAGACCATTCCAGGCCATTAAATAATACATAATACATTCAAATACATTGGACATCAAATACATTGGACATCACTCAAATATTTCAGTCTTATTTCAACATGGTGATAAATATTCTACAGCAATATTTCAACCAATAAGCCCTGAAACAAAGAGGAACAAAAAAGAAACATTGGTTTGGCCCAATTATGTCCAACATGCCACACAGGCAAATAAAAGGGCAGCATTCACTGTCCTCGGGTCCTTTCACCAACCAGGAAGTACTGCGGGCGGTAAGAAAATAATGCATAACAAATGTACATAAACTGTAAGTGTTCATGACCACTATTTCTAGCTCTAACCCCAGTGTGTGCACCCACCAGGCTATAGCTAAAAGATAGCAGGCTACTCTTAACTGCACAGTTATGATTTTGTGATATAGGCAGGGTGATCTGCCACATTACCTTCCCCCTCTCCTGGAGTAGCCATGGTAGAGAACCGGGACAGGTAATCCGCCATCAGGTTCATCTTGCCAGCTCTGTGCCGGATCCTGAAACTGAAGGGTTGTAAGGCAAGGTACCACCGTGTGATTCTGGCATTGTGGTCTTTCATGGTGTTGATCCATGTTAGGGCTCGGTGGTCAGTCTCTAGAGTAAACACTCTTCCCAGAAGATAATAGCGTAGGCTATCCAAGGCCCATTTAATGGCAAGACATTCTTTTTCAATGGTGGAGTACCTGGTCTCTCGAGGTAGCAGCTTACGACTGAGGTACAACACCGGTCTCTCTTGTTCCTCTTCTCCTTGTGTCAGGACAGCTCCAATCCCCAGATCCGAAGCATCCACCTGAACAACAAAGGGCCTCTCGAAATCAGGACTGCAAAGAACAGGAGAGGAACACATTTTGTCCTTGAGGGAGTCAAAGGACTGTTGACATTCATGGGACCACTTCACAGGATTAGATGCAGATTTGCAAGTTAGGTTAGTGAGAGGCGTAGCAAGGGTAGCAAACTGAGGTATGAATCTACTGTACTGTACTGTACTGTATTTGACCTTTTCCAAGCTGAAACCCAAGGTACTGTGCTTCACCCTTACCCCACTGACACTTCTGTGCATTGAGTGTCAAACCTGCTCTCTCAATGCGAACCAAGACCTGTCGAAGCTGTTGGAGATGTTCTTCCCATGAGGAGCTGAAGATCACGACATCATCCAGGTAGGCGGAGCTGAAAGCCTCATAACCTCTGAGCATGGTGTCCATCAACCTCTGGAATGTCGCAGGTGCTCCATGAAGACCAAACGGCATCACTGTAAACTGGTACAGACCAAATGGGGTACGAAAGGCAGTGTACTGTTTGGAGGTCTCCTCTAATGGAATCTGCCAATAGCCTTTACACAGATCTAATGTGGTGATGAATCTGGCCTTTCCTATGCGCTCCACTAGGTCATCTATTCTTGGCATAGGATAGGCATCAAAGGATGAGATGGCATTTACCTTTCGGAAGTCTATGCAGGGTCGTAGAGTTGCATCCTTCTTGGGCACCAGAATCATCGGACTGGACCACTCACTCTCAGATGGTTCGATAACACCCAGGTCAAGCATACTTTTGATTTCCTTCTTCAGTGGACTCACCAGCCGTTCTGGAACACGATAAGGGCGCTGTCTCACTGGAGTTTGGTCTTTCAGGTGGATGGTATGCTGGATGAGGGTAGTCTGGCCTGGCCCTTCCTGGAATAGCCCAGGCAGTCCCTCAAAAAGCCCCTTGAGATCTTCCTGCTGATGTAATGATAGATGCTCGAGGTTGAGGGCTTTTGGTTGAGTCAGCTGCTGCAGGTCATTTTCCTCCTCATCATCTTCCTCTTGTACCTGTCGCGCCAACATCACTTTGGTTGGAGAGGCCTCCCGCTCCTTCCACTCCTTAAGGAGGTTTACGTGATATACTTGTTTCTCTTTACCTTTGTTAGGGTGAGACACCTCATAAGTCACTGGTCCCATCCTTCTCAGTACCTGGTACGGTCCTTGCCATTTTGCGAGGAGTTTGCTGGTGCTTGAAGGAAGAAGAATCAGGACTTTTTGGCCAGGTCTTAGCTCCCTCTGGCGAGCTCTCTGGTCATACCACCTTTTCTGGTCCTTCTGGGCTTTTTCCAGGTTCTCTCTTGCCTCCTCGTGGTACCTCTCAAGACGGTCCCGCATCTGCAGCACATAGGACAGGATCCCCTCAGAAACAGGATTCTTGGCTGCTTCCCACTCCTTCCTCAGTAGGTCCAAGGGCCCCTGTACTGGCCAGCCATAAAGAAGCTCGAATGGGGAAAACCCTGTTGAAGCTTGTGGTACCTCCCTGTAGGCAAATAAGACAAAAGGTAACCACTTATCCCAGTCACGTCCTGTATCTGACACAAACTTACGGAGCATCTGTTTCAGTGTTTGATTGAACCGCTCGACAAGTCCATCAGTCTGTGGGTGGTGTGGTGTTGTCCGAATGCCCTTGATGCCCAGTTCCTTGTGAAGCTGCTTCATCAGACCAGATGTAAAGTTGGTCCCTTGATCCGTGATGATCTCCTCTGGAACACCTACACGGGAAAACAGCTGAACAAGGGCATTAATGATCTTAGGGGTTTTGATGTTGCGTAGGGGAAATGCTTCTGGGAATCTTGTTGCATAGTCACAGATGACGAGGATGTACTGGTGTCCAGAGCTACTCTTCTCCACTGGGCCAACAATGTCCATGGCAATCCTCTGGAAAGGGGTGCTAATAATGGGCAGAGGCTGTAACGGTGCTTGTGTGGTTCTGCTCTTGCTTGTGATTTGGCACTTTGGACATGTGTTACAGAAATGTTGCACATCACAGTACATTTTTGGCCAGTAAAACCTGGCACCTATTCTCAAATAGGTTTTCTGTTGACCTAGGTGACCTGCCCAAGGGATGGTATGTGCCAAGTGTAGCACCAGCTGTCTGCAATTGGCAGGTACTACAAGGCGTTTACCTGCATCTCCCACTACATATAAAATGTCATTCTCCATCACCACCTTCACCCCTCTAACTTCACCTCCCTCCCCAACCTGCTTGTACAAAAATGACAGAGAAGGGTCGGACATTTGCAACTGGCTTATGTCATTTGGGATTTCCCACTCAAGGCTCAAAGGTTCAGGTGACTTCAATATTTCTGGAGCCCCCTGCCGTTTTTCAAAGCGCCGCTGTCGCTTGGACTTTCTTGGGCCTTTGGAACCACCCTCACACAGACCATTGTCAAGATCTGGGAGAGGCTCCAGGCCTCCTTTAACCTGGGACCTTGTAACCACAGCACACATTGCCTTTTCTACCTTTGTCTTTTTCTCCCCAATCAGATCCAACAAAATTGGCAAGTCCCTCCCCAGAATACAGTCGACTGACAAGTTTTCAATCACCCCAACTTGCAACAGGAATGCCTGACCCTCGATACCAACAGTTACTTCAGATGTAGGATACAGCTTTTTGTCTCCATGTACACATTCAATATCAGTTTTTTTTCCATAGTCAATACAGTTGTCTGTCAGGAAACATTTTTTTTACCAGCGAGGTACCACTCCCACTGTCCAATAGAGCCTGCATTGAAGTCCCATTAATAGTCACTGGACAATATGAAGGCTCCTCTGAGTGGATGGAGCACAAATCTCCAGGTTCCTCACTGCGGGGCACATAGCAGTATCCAGACAGTTTAGATTTTTTTAAAGGGGCAGAATGAGGCCTTGTGGCCAGGTTGTTGACAGTAGTAACATATTAAACCCATTCCCCCCTCACTGGCAAAAGGTTTCTGCAATGGCCGGTTGCCCCCACTATTCCCTGGAGCCCCCGTGTTACCTCTTTGACGATCATGCCTACTTTCTCCCAGTCCTTTACTGAACTGGCGTTGCTGTGGTCTGGTTGATGTCACCGTCGTCCTCCTGGCGTTAACATATTGGGTGGCCAACTTTGCAGCTTCCAAACCTGTTCTTGGCTCCCTCTCCTTGACCCATGTGCGCATGTCAGGTGGAAACACTTTCAACAGCTGCTCCAACACAATTATTTCACCGACGTCCTCAACACTGCACTGCTCTGGCTTTATCCATCGTCGATACAACCCCTTCAGGCGGTGGTAGGTTTCGGTTGGCGCCTCCCCCTGTGGCATGTTAATGTCTCTGAACTGCTGTCGATAAGTCTCTGGTGAAATGTCAAACTTCTCCAGCAGAGCTTCCCTGAGATCTGGATACGAGTTGGCGAGCTGCTCGTCCATCCCAGAATATGCCTCCAGTGCCCTTCCAGTGAGTAAGGGTACCAGTCTACAAGCCCATTCTGATGCTGGCCATTCCCAGGTTCTTGCAATTCTTTCAAAGCGAAGAAGATAGTTTTCGATGTCCTCACCAGACTGGTAGGGCAACATCTTGGGGTCTTTACGCAGATGTAATGGCGGTGTTGGGTGTTGCTGGACAGGTGCATCAAAGCTGGGTTGTGTCATCACTCTGTCTGGGACACCTTGCTCATGCAGGTGCCGTGCTGGCGTTGGAAGACCCAACAGAGAGCTTTCCCTACTTTCCAGGCTGAAGGACACAGGGCTGGGTTCCCTGGTGGTGGGTTGAAAGGAAGTTCGTAAAGCCCGGATCTCTTCAAACAGACCCTCTTCTCTCTCCTTCTGGGCACAGAGAAACTGCTGCACCAGAGTCACCAGTTCAGCCTGCTGCGCTGGTGGTTTCATCATCCGGCTGGATGGATGTGGTTGAGCTTCCCCCTCCTCGACATCATCCCAAGCCTCGCCTTCTTGTTCTGCCTTCAGTCTGGCCGCTGCTGCCCTTGTGTGGATAGTTGTCGCCCTCCGACCTCTGCCCCTCGTAGGGACCCTCCGGCTTGCCATCCCACCACTGCCACCAATTGTCACACTCTGGCTCTGAGTGAGGGTATGTTGCCATTTGGCATACTGGAAAAATTCCCCCAAAAACCAATTTGTAAGGGAAAACTGCCTTACAAAAAGAATGACAAGCCGCAGTCAAAAAAAATGTAGGTCCAAAAAATCCCATTTATTATGGTCAACAACAAGAACTATTTACATCAAAGAAAAACTTTCAAAACATCAAAAAAAATGTAATATATTTTCTACACAGGAGGGTCAGCACAGCTCAGCAGTCCCCCAGCGACTACCCTCAGTGAGCAAAAAAATCTCCCAATATATAGTCTAAGCTCCTCCCTCTGGAACAGACCATTCCAGGCCATTAAATAATACATAATACATTCAAATACATTGGACATCAAATACATTGGACATCACTCAAATATTTCAGTCTTATTTCAACATGGTGATAAATATTCTACAGCAATATTTCAACCAATAAGCCCTGAAACAAAGAGGAACAAAAAAGAAACATTGGTTTGGCCCAATTGTGTCCAACATGCCACACAGGCAAATAAAAGGGCAGCATTCACTGTCCTCGGGTCCTTTCACCAACCAGGAAGTACTGCGGGCGGTAAGAAAATAATGCATAACAAATGTACATAAACTGTAAGTGTTCATGACCACTATTTCTAGCTCTAACCCCAGTGTGTGCACCCACCAGGCTATAGCTAAAAGATAGCAGGCTACTCTTAACTGCACAGTTATGATTTTGTGATATAGGCAGGGTGATCTGCCACACATACCCACTTTGAAAGTGAAACTTCAAAAGGTGGATTTGAGTCTTTGTGCATCCTGGGGTCCCTAAACAGTCTGTGAGCTGCATAAATCAGGTCTGAGTGTAAAGCTGAGACTCTTGTGGATCCAATGAGCCCAAAGTTCTTCATGTGATGATGTTAGTGAGAGAAACTTGAGCTCAGAGTATAAAATGAGCTGCTGAGACCTCCAACTAGAGACCTGGAGCATTCAGACTAGAGACCTGGAGCGATCAGACTAGAGACCTGGAGCATCCAGACTAGAGACCTGGAGCATCCAGACTAGAGACCTGGAGCATTCAGACTAGAGACCTGGAGCATTCAGAGACTAGAGACCTGGAGCATTCAGACTAGAGACCTGGAGCATTCAGACTACAGACCTGGAGCATCCAGACTAGAGACCTGGAGCATTCAGACTAGAGACCTGGAGCATTAGACTAGAGACCTGGAGCATTCAGACTAGAGACCTGGAGCATCCAGACTAGAGACCTGGAGCATTCAGAGACTAGAGACCTGGAGCATCCAGACTAGAGACCTGGAGCATTCAGAGACTAGAGACCTGGAGCATCCAGAGGATGGATGGCTGACACACTAGACACACAATACAATCGCACAAAATACACAAATCTACTAAATGTAATAAATGTTTGTGTTCTAAAGTCCGAATGTGGGATTTTTCACTTCTATAGTGTTCAAAAAAAGGTAACATTTAGTAAAAAAATATATGATATCAACCCCCAAATTTCTTCAACAACTTATGAGATAACTAAGATAAATATCTGGGAATAATTATAGACTATCAGTTGAACTTTAAAAGTCATATTAAGAAAATGTGTAAAACCATCAAGGCAAACTTAGGATGTTTTATGATTATAAGAAACTGTTTGACTTTTAACTGTGCTTTTCTTTTTCTAAATTCTATGATTCTCTCACATATATCTTATGGCTTGACCACATGGTCCCAGGCTCACCAGTCATCAATTAAGGCTATAGAGTGTCTTTTTAACCGAGCCTTGAAAGTCCTGGACAAGAAGAGAATAAGGTACCATCACTGCCAAATTCTAAGCAAATATAAGATCTTAAGTCTTGCTAATTTTATTTCCTTCCACTCAATTAAATTGGTCTTCAAATGCCTAAATAATGCTGCTCCCCAACTGCTCTGCAAGACAATAACAAGACCGCAAAGTGGTACCAGATCCACCACCCGAGCAACGTCAAAAGGCAATTGTAGTATCCCATTCCGCAGAACATCTTTTGCTCAAACTGCCTTTTCAATAAAAGGGACAAAATTATGGAACTCACTGCCAGACTACTTGAAATGTATCCCTACATTTGTTGCATTTAAAAAACAAACAAAAGTGTGGCTACTTCAGCAACAATCTTGCTCTCATACTTAGTTTTTTACTATTTAGTTTTAATATTTAGCTTGTATTCTCTCTGTATTATTATTATTATTATCATTATGCTGTTGTTTTATGCCTGTATTTTTAATAATGTTAATCTGTATTATTATTTTTGATCAAAAGCCCTACTAGGGACAAGTGTCGTGAATTAGCTTTGGCTAAAAACACTATGATGCATACATCAGATAAACTGTCAAGATTGTCTATGTTTTTGTATCTGTCCCTATTCAAATAAACCTTAAATAAATAATAACTTCAGCATTGGAATAACAATAAAACACATTGTTAGTTACACATTTATGTAAGTGCTTCCAGCTTTCAGATCTTTAACACTTCTATTTTACATCTACAGTTGACCTGATTTCAATTTTTTCAATTAAACCTCTTAACAGTATATTAAGTAATTCAAATAAAAACGCTGGTAACACAAAAGCATCAATACATAAAATCGAACAATATATTTAGACTAAATGTAACAATCTGAGAAGGGCCATTCAGCTTAAGGAGTTCTTTTACTTTTGTTACTTTAAGTACATTTGGACAGTTTTGTACTTTTACTTCAGTAAGTTTTGAATGCAGTACTTTTACCTTAGTGGAGCAATTTCACAGTTTTTTTTATTAGTAATAAATTGATGATAAACAGGTTTAACTTCGAAACAGAAAGTTTTTTCTGCAATTGCATTAATCTCCTTTTTCATTTGTTTTTCTAAATCCAGTTTTTTTGGGCTGCAGTTCATTGAATATCAATTAAAAGTCTGTTGGGTTCTTTTGATAACATTTCTAAACCTTTTAAATGGGACTGAATCATCTATTTTATTGTGTCATCAAGTGAAAAACAATAAAAACTGCGTTTATCTAAATTTTGCAAAAAAACCTCTTCATATCTTCTGAATTAGCAGCATGACTAAAGTCAAACACAAGCTTATTAGTCTGTTTGAATATGACAAAATGATTAAGTTATAATTTATGCAGTAGTTCTCTGGTTCATCTCTACAGATCATTCAGTTCAGTTTTATTTATAGAAACTAAAATCACAAATGTGTATCAAAGGTTTTTACAGTCTGAGCAGCCTCTGACTTCTGACCCTGACACTGGAAAAACACCTCAAATAATGAATGAATAAATGAATAAATACAAACAAACAAACATTCAACATCGAAAAAGGGAGAAATTGAAGGAAGATTGTAGTTTCATACAGACATACATCACAATGTGTGACAGATAACATAATTAATTATTACGTTCTTAATAATTTTAAATCAATATTAATCAATCTTTCAAACATATCACACACAAGAACTGTAAGAGAAAGGAACAACTGAACATAAATTTATGTAAAAATACATTAAAACACATTTCGTGATTTTTAGTTTAGGACGATTTTTCACTGTTGTCTTTCTCACGAAAACTTATCAAACACAGTCAGTGAAATCTGTGTATGTATGTGTGTGTGAGAGGTTTACCTCTGTTGACGTGAACCTCCTCCAGCCAGACTCGAGGTGGACTCACACACACTTTAT